>NW_020956273.1:0-152182 GCF_003031625.1 Empidonax traillii | reverse complement strand
CTTCGCCCCTCCCCGAGGAGGAAGTTAGAAAAGCAGAGCCCTCAAAGCCGCATTGAAAGGGTGACAGAGACGGGATAATGCTTAAGACTGAGGGAAGGAATCTCAGAGCACTCGCCACGGTGTTTTAATGATCTGTTAACAATTACCCCTTTCAGGGGAGAACATATGGTAGATGGTTTGCTTAAAAAAAAAAAAAAAAAAGGGACAAAAAAGGAAAAAAGAAATTACTTTAGAAACTTAAATGATGGTGGGAAATGGTGGGGATTGCGGTGAAGAGCTGGGGGAGGGAGGCGTAGTGCCCGGAGTGAGGGGATGTCAGATGATGAGAGGATGTCAGATAACGTGTCCCTGAACACGGGGGCTTTGCTGGAGCCAGAGACGCCCCCAAAATGCCGGTACCCTGGAGCTCCTGAGCGCAGCCGGGGCTGGGTGCCCGGAGGAGCCATAGTAGGATTAAAGAAGTGTAGTAATGAAGGAAAATGATAAGGCTGCTGGTAAGACCCAGGAAGCTGCTGGGACCCTTCATGGCATGGGCTGGAGCATCCCCCTCAGGTCGTGCTCAAGCCCAGCTTTGTGGGCAGGGCTGGTCCTGGGCTCCCCTCCCTGCAGCTGGGGCTGGCAGAGCCACCCAGACGGCTCCGAGGCTCTGGCTGCACGCAGGCAGTGAGTGCTTGGAGGTTTCCCTGCCGTTACCTGCCTTGGGATCGCTGCCTTTCTCCCACTGAAACCTGTTGGCACGAGTTTAAATTGTGGGTTCACCAAAATCGCATGTATAGGTCGGTGGTGCCTTGTCTTGCAGAGCTGGGCTGCAGCTAAAATTCTGGGTCACAACTGCAGTGTTTTGTGTGAAAATACATGGATATCTAATTTTTTTCTTCTTTTTTTTCGTTGCAAATACATCATTTCTTATTGAGATGCAGAAGTCAGGCTGGCTGCTCACCTTTGCAGGGGTCCTGGCGTGGGCTGGCAGGAGGGGCTGTGCTGCTCTTGGGCTCCCCAGGTTCATTATACACCTCGACTCAGGGAAGAAAACGGTCCTGGGTGGATATAAACGTGACTTCTCCTCACCACTGCAGCAGTGCAGGGCAGGAGAAAGCTCCAATTCAAAGGCGAGGAATTCGGCAGGTTAAGCCACGTGCTGGACGAAGAGCTGGGAGAGGGTGTGTGCAGATAGGTAGGGATAGCTGGGGAAAGCTGGGATGAGGCACCAACACTACCTAGAAGGGACACTGGTGCGAGGTGTGCCAGGAGAGGGGCGCAAAGATGTGGGGAAGGGAGCAGGGGATGACAAGGCTGGGGCAGAGGAAGGGGCGATGCTTCCTGAGGCTGAAAGGAGGGAGGAGGTGGGAAGAGACCGGGCTGGCACGGGTCAGGGAGGGGATGGAGTGTTGCTGGGTTTGGTGTGGGGGCTGCAAGCACATTCAGCCCTGTGGGACGGTCACCACAACCCTGTAGGCGGCCAGGGGTGGATGGCACGGCTGGGAATGGCGACGGGAGGATCCTGAACCGGCCACCGGCAGCTACACGGGGCCAGCGGGCAAAATACCCACACCACAACTCTGAGTCACATCCCTCCTGGCAGCAGCGGTTTGGCTTGAGCAGTGACCCCTGCACCACGGCGGGCACATCTCCCAGCGACCTGGCACCAACTTCAGCTGGCAAAAAAAAAAGGGTCAAAGCCCTCCATCTTGCTCTGTCTCATGTTGAGGGCTTCAGTGAAGCTCTGGAGAGGGAGGGGTTAGTGCTGTGTGAGTCCATCAGGGCACCACCTCTGCCCTTTTCTCCAGACCGGATGGGGGAATTGCCTTCCAAACTCGTGGCTTTTAGCAACTTTTTTTTTTTTTTTGCTTCTCAGAAGCCAGCTCTCTGGTGCATTCTGGTATGTTCAAAATCTGACCGGTGGAGCCCTTTAAGTCAGAGAGAAAAGCACATCTTTAATTATTTTTGGAGGTCGGGAAGCACCATCTGTCTGTCTGATGAGGGAGTGAGGAGTTTCAGAGAGAGCCAGTACAACCAGCGCTTATAACCTCATCTTGCATCAAAATGCCAGGAGTTAGATTTTTATCCTTAGAGGAGTGAAGTGCCATTCAGGAAGGTGGCAGCCTGAGCTCAGCATATCCATGGTCTGTAACTATTTGATGGAGAGTTGGTGCAAATGAATACTGAGGCCTCGAGGCTGTGTTGTCCAACTGGTAGCTGGAGACACCACTGCCAGCTGATGAAGTCTGAGTGCTGGAGATGTCCTGTCATGAAAACTTCATGTTCAGTTGTAGCTGAGGAGACAGTGAATGTCTGATTACAGTTATTCTTTGAGATTTACAGTTATTATTTGAGATTTCCATGCAGGCAGATATACACAGGTATGGGTGGTGGATTCAGCCAGACCTCGCCAGAAACTTGGTGTAAAGATTAAAGCACTTGGAAAACCTAAGGGAGGGAGATGTGTAACCCATCCTGTCTGTCCAGGCTGTCATCAGGGCAGAGGAGAAACCCCTTTTTTTTTTTTCTGGCAGGAGAGACAGGCTGGGGCGAGGAACCGTTGCCACAAACGGGGAGGAGAGCAAGCCTGGCAGAGCTGGGAACGACGGGAAGAGACTGGCTCCCAGAGAAATTAGGAGCATCTTCCATTGCCTGGGCAGGTGCTCGGAGGGTTGAGTAAATACTTTAATGTAACAGGTTTCACAGCACCCACCTGTTGGCATCACAGCCCGGAATCCAACTGACCCTTTTCTACTCGGCATTTGTTCCCTGACTTTCCTCTTCATGGTATTTCTGCTCCTTTCCTCTCTCCTATCCAGAGATAACCCAGGTTTTTGCATTGCTAAAGATTGTTGCATTCTGACCCAAAAGGTCTCAGTGTCAGAACAGCTCTCTGCTCTTGCAGCCTTATGAAGCCGTTTCCTGTCAGGTTGTTTTAAGGACATATAAACATGGAGAGATGTTTATTGTAGAGTGGGATTGCACGCTGAAAACTCTTGGGCTTTCCACCAGGGCTTCTCCTCCTCTGGTGTGGTGACAGCACCCCTCACCCCAGGGCTTATTTCTCCTTGCACAGAATCATAGAATGGTTTGGACTGGATTGGAATGCTAAAGATCATCTAGTTCCAACCCCCCCCTGCCATGAACAGAGATGTCACTTGCTCAACCAGGTTGCTCACAGCCCCATCCAACCTGGCCTTGAACACTTCCAGGGATGGGACAGCCACAGCTTCTCTGGGCAACCTGTGCCAGGGCCTTTCCACTCTCACAGGGGAGAATTCCTTCTCAGTATCCCATCTAACCCTGCCCTCTGTCAGTGTGAACCCATTCCCTCTTGCCATGCCATTCCATGCCCTTGTCACAAGCCCCTCTCCTGCTCTCTTGGAGCCTCTTTAGGCACTGGAAGGCTCCCCAGAGCCTTCTCTTCTCTGGGCTGAACAACCCCAGCTCTCTCAGCTTCTCTCCATAGCAGAGGTGCTGATGCACGATGAGGTTACAAACGCTGAGGACCCATCCCACTGGCTCGCTCTGGAACTTCTCACCCCTCAGCTGCCCATCGAAGGGGCAGGCGCTGCTCTGTTGTGCCACAGCTCAGCGCTCACCAGGAATGACTTCCCGAGGATGCTCCTTGCGCCTCTGCGGGCACCTCCGGCCCCCGCCCGTGGCTGCCTCCCTCCCCGTGGCCGCGCCCGGCCGTGCGCCCCGTCGGGCGGCTCCTGGGGACGCGCTCCAGCCGCCGCTTGCCAGGGCTCGCCTTTCCTCCCCTGCTTGGTTTGGTGTTTTACATATATTTTTGCGCCCCTTCTCCTCTCGTTCTTGTAGGAAGAGGCGGGGGCGCGGTGCGGCGGTGGAGGAGGGGGTGGGGGGGGAGAGGGAGAAATATTGTTTGAATTCACAAAGGGGGGCATCTGGTGCACCTTGCGCCTGGCATCTGTGCTCCTTGTGTCCCGAGCAGCGCGCTCGCACCGGGGCGAGGGGCAGGAGGGGCCGGCGTGCATCTGTTGGGCGCCACAATAAAGTCACAAAACAGCGGCGCGGGGCCCGGCGCCGCCGCGCTGCCCTCTCAAAGGGGGACGCGGGGCTGCGGCTTCCCAGGTATTATGCGCCGGGTAGGTAGGGCCGGGGCAGCAGCTGCTCCGCCGACCCGCCCGACATATGGCACCGCAAATCACGGTACCTCCTGAGCAGCCCCAGCCCGGGGCAGCGGGGGGACGGACGGGGTGGCCCCGGGGCAGGTGCCTCCGCCGTGCGCCCGCCGCTGCCGCCGCCGCCGCCGCATCACCGGCCCCGCGGGCGCGCACCGCTGGCCACGGGTGGGTAGAGGGCGCGGAGAGGCCGGCGGTCTCCCGACCCTACGGTCACCTCCAGGATGGGGAGCGAGCCCAGCCTTATCTGCCCTCCCCTCTCCAGAGCAAACAGCCCCCGGCGGGCGGGCGGGCGGGCTGCGGCCGATCCCCGGCTCGCCAAACGTCCCCGACGCCTGGCAGGCGAGGGATGCGCCGGGGCTGCTCTGGTTACCATATGTTTTCAATAAAATAAGACAAATAGGGCCGGGAGATAGGGATTGCAGTAAAGCTGTTATAAAGCAGCATAAACCAGGCCAATGTAAACGGCAGCAGGGCCCCTCCTGGAAGGGCCGTTGGGTGCCAGGTCTGCGCCGGGCGGCCCGGCCAGGTGTGAGCGGGAGCCCGCCGCGGTGCCCCCGCAGGTTTTTATCACGTTCGTGGCATTATGGTGCTTGTTATGCTAACTATGAGTAAACATCTCCGGTCGGGCTTTGTGGCGACGGGAGGGAGTTATCGGAAAGTGGCAGTGGGAAGGTGATTTAACAATAAAGTTGTCTTGTTTGCCAGCAGGTGATGTCTGCCCCCAGCCCCATGATTAATGCTTCCCAAAGCACTCCACTTTACAATCTCTTGTAATTATTTATTAAACGAAATCTATTTATTATTATTTTAGCAAACAGCGGTACCAGGTGGGGCTTTCTTTTCCTCTTCAGCTTTTGTTTGAAGGACGTTTGAAGTGGGCAGTCTGAGGCTTGGAAACTCGCTCGCCAGATTTTTTTGTCATCCAATTGCACAGGCACAAAAAAAAACCCCCAACCCCTCCGGGCCCTTCCTATTCATCCTTCGCTGCCCTCCTAGCCGCCCCTCGAGAAGGGGCGCCCGGCCCCCCTCGGCATCGCTCCCCCGCCCTCCCAGCGGGGCTGCTCGCCCGCCGCACCGCGCTCCTGGACAGGCAGCGCGCACAGCCCCGCACCGCCGCGCACCGCGCCGGCCAAGGCCACCCCGCGGGGCCGAGGACCGGCCCGGGCTGGGGAAGCTGTCGCCCTTCCCGCTGGGGCCCAACTGGGCCGCTCCGGCCTCTCCCGGCCCCGGGATCCCCGGCCGGGATCCGCCGCGCCGCTTTGGTGAAGGAGCGGGGGGACTCCTGCCCAGTCGGGGCTGTGCCCTCCCAGCGGCCCTGCCCGCACCCCCGGGGACGCCGTGCCGTGCAGGGGGAGCCCGGCCACACCGCCCCCGGCCCCTCTCCCTCCGCCGGGGAAAGGTGTCCCGGGCCCGGGCCGCTCCCCGCCGGCGGCCCCAGCCGGTGCGCAAAAATCCCCGGCACGTTTGCGCACCGAGCCCCGCGGGCAGCGCGGCTCCCCCCGGGGCCCAGCGCCGGGCTGGCGGCGCTGGGGTGGCCTCGAGACTCGGGAGGGCCCTTCCCCTGCGGGATCCAGCCCCCGTTTTCCTTGGGGAAGCAAAGTCACGACGCGGGTGGGGGCTGGAGAAGGGTGTCCCGTCCCCTCCGGTGCCGGCGCTCGCCGCCCGCAGAGCAGCGCCCGCAGCTTAGCCGGTCGATGCGCGAGGGGCGCGGGGCTGTTCCCGGCTCTGCAGGGCCGAGGAGAGGGGTGACTGGATAAGGCGAGGTCCACTCGCTCCCATAAGGGGTCGAATGGGGTATCCCGGGCGTACGCCGCGGAGCCAGAGCCGCGGGAAGTGGTTGTGGCTTTGCCAAGGGGAGCGGAGCCGGAACGGGAGCAGGGGGGTCCTCACGGCCGGCACCGGAGGGGACCCCGCCTGGCCTGGCCGTGCGTCCCCGGCCACCCCGGGGCCCAGCGCTGCCCCGCGGCAGTATTGGGTGCTGGCAGCGCCCTGTCCCCGCCGGGCCCCTGTACCCCGCCCCGACCACCACCACATCCCCGCGGAACCCGGAGCGTGCGGCCGCCCCGGCCGCGGCGCAGCCCCCCCTGCGCGGGGTCGGCGGCTCGGCCCGGGGGAGGTCTGGGGGGCGGGGGCAGTCCCAGGAGAGAGGGGGTAGGCAGGGGCGGGGGGTCCCCGCGCGGCACCACGCGGCGTGGGAGCCGGCGGGGTCTCGCGTGGTGGGGCCAGGGCGGCGGGCGGTGCCGAGCCCGGCACGCTCCCGTCGGACTGATAAGATAAAAGCGTGCCAAGGGGTGGGTGCGGGCGGGGGGGCGCACACGCCGCCCGGCCGGGAAATCCCCATTGTCTGCCGGCCCTATATATAGGGGCTTAACGGCAGTCGTGTGCCGGCGACGCAACCTCTCCTGCCCGCACTCGAGGGACCGCGGGGAGGGGGGAGCGGCGCGGGGCGCGCAGCCAGAGCCGCTCTCCTGGTCCCGCAGCCTCGGCCGGGCTCAGCAGGCACAGCCGCGGGGGAGAGGGTTCTCCCGGGCCGGCCAACGCAGGTTTGGCTTCGCAGGATGGCCCCGCAGAGCGACCGCTCGCCGGACGAAGGGCAACCGTATTTCGGCGGCGCCGAGGACCCCTCCCCGGCGGCCGGCGGGGGCTCCGCGGGCAGCCGGGACTCCTCGCCGGCCCGCACCGCCCTGGCCCCGCGGGAGGCGGCGGCCCGCAGGAAGGGGAAGGCGCGGCGGGGCCGCGGCAAGGCGTGGAACGAGGGGCTGCTCAGCAAGCAGAAGAAGAGCCGGCGCATGAAGGCCAACGACCGGGAGAGGAACCGCATGCACCACCTCAACTCCGCCCTGGACGCGCTCCGCAGCGTCCTGCCCACCTTCCCCGACGACGCCAAGCTCACCAAGATCGAGACGCTCCGCTTCGCCCACAACTACATCTGGGCGCTCACGCAGAGCCTCCGTCTGGCCGAGCAGAGCCTGCCCGAGCCCCCCCCGCCGCCGCCACCCCCCGCCACCGCTTCCCCCGGGCCCTGGGACTCGCCCTGCCCCGCCGCGCCGCCGCCCGCCGCCCTGCGCCGCGGCCCCGCCGCCTTCCCCGCCTTTCTGTGAGCCCCCCCTCCGGCCGCTGTCCCCCTGCTTGTGGCCTTCAAAGGGCTGGCGGGGCGGGGGCTCCCCGCGCTGCGCGCCGGGGGCGGCGGTGGCCCCGCTCCCCCTCGCCCCGTCCCGTCCCGTCCCGCCCCGCTCGGCTGAAAAGCGCAGCGGGAGCGGGCGGACAAAAACAAATCACGGTTTTGTACTCGTTAACGGTAAATTATATTAATTTGTCGCTGTCGGTATTTATTGATTATATTTCATAACAAATATGTATATTGTAAATAAGAGTATTTTTAGCAGCGGTGGTCCAGCTGTTTGTAGCCGCGGCTGTGTTTTGGGTTTTCTGAAGAAGAAGGAGAAGAAGAGGAAAAATAAACCGTGTCGCGGTCAGACCTGTGCAACGCCGTGTTTTTTCCACCGAGGGTTCTCCGGGGATTTTGCAACCGAGCGCAGCCCGCTCCGGGGAGGGCAGGGCTGGCCTTGCGGGGGCTTCCTCGGGGTCCCCGGGCGGTGTGCCCGGAGCAGCGGCGGGGCCCTGTGTGCCTGTGCGCACCCAGGCGTGTGCCCGTCGGGGCCCAGCGCGGGTTTAAATCCGGCCTCTCTCTGCAGGTGCCCTTTCCCACAGGCCTGCGGCCGGTCCTGTCCCACCCCTTCCAGGTGAGGTGTGCCCGGCTGCGGGGCTCTTTGGAGCACGTCCCCGGCGCACAGAGCTCCAGGGGCACAGAGCTCCGGAGCGGTGCGGGTGCCCGGGGCAGCGTCTTCACAAGCCGACCCCATCCTGCCGGGGGGTGAGTTTAGCCAGGGCAGGCGCGGAATCGGGGGCAGCCGACGGAACCTGCAGCCCTGAGACGGGGGCTGGAGCGGGGAGGCGGGGGGAAAGCGTCAGGCCTGTTAAAAGCACAGGAGGTGGGAAAGGCACTACCTCCCACGGCACGGCGAGAAGAGAAGCCGCATGAATCCCGCGAGCCCTTCTTGGCCCTCTCCTGCCGGGACTCAATTTGTAGCTGGTAGATTTACGGCCGGGCCGCCTCCCCTCTCCGCGGTGCCCCGGCGGGGCGGCCGCCGCTAGACAAAGCGGCCTGCGAGGCCAAAAGCCCATTGTGATGCTAATTGTTCTCCGCTGAGCCCGTTTGCCCGCGGCAAAGAGACGCTATTGAGGCAATTTGTAGAACAAAAGAAATTTGGTTACTGGAAACAAAGACTCACGCACAAACACCTCTCCCCCCCCACCCTCCCCCCGTTCCTTCAACAACAACCTCCCCCTCCCGTACCGCAACAAACGAGGCGAGAGTGAAACCTGAGCGGGTCCGGCATCCCGGGGGTCTTGTCCCGCCGCTCCGTCAACTCCCGCCCCGCCGATGGGGCGGCAATCGCGGGGCGCCCCCTCCTTCCCCCCTTCCCCTTCCTCCGTGCTGTCTCGCTCCTCGAGAGCCGGGCTGGAGTGGGGGAGACCCCCCTGCGTGGGGAGGGCTGGGTGTCGGTGGGTGCGCGGAGCGGCCCCGGCGCCCCGTCCCGCACCGGGCTCTGGCCATGGTGCTGAAGGCGGCGGCGATCGCGGGCCCGGCCGGGGGCGCTTCGCGGTGCTCCCCTCGACGGGGCTCGACCTTCGCGGTCTGCCCTACCCGGCACGGCGTGATGGGGAGCCCCTCCTGGTGCGTGTCTCCCGGGAGCTGCTGGAGTCAGCCTGGGCGCAGGCTGGAGCGGGGTGGGTGGGGGGTGCTGCGCACTCAGGTGGGTTCTTGGGGACATCCCCCAGTCCTGCGGCAAAGGGAACGGCCCCAGTGCTAACAGGACGCTTTGCAGCTCAGAAAACACCTGGGGCTAAGTGCGTTTTGGAGAAGCGGTGACCTGTACTTGTGCACTTGACCCAGCCTCGGTCAACAAAGTGTCCCACGGGGAGGAACTGCAGGTGCCCCTGGAGAAGGGAGCAAGGGCAGCCAGTGCTGACAAGCAAGGTGAGCAGATCTCACTTTCCACTTCAGCTTTTTGGAGATCTGCTCCTTCTGCTGCCTCCTGAGACCCGTCCATCCACGCAGAGCCCCCTTGCTTTGCCTATTCACTGCTCTGAGAAGCTGTCCCCACTTTGCTGGAGAAAGGCAGGCCATGGGGCAAGGTGGAGGACTAGGAAAAGGCTGTGTGCCTATCTCTGTGTGTACTGTTATAGTCCTGAAAGTGATCTATCTGTGTCGTAGATCAGATAGGCAGAATGAAAGACCTAATAGTATTCCTCCCCCTTCCCCCATTTCTGGCTGAATTGTGTATTGTTTTCGCACTCTAACAGTCTGCAAAGTGCCCCAAGGTCTCTGTGTGTGGCCACAGGCAAAACACCGTCATTATTTGGGTGATAAAATCATTAAATGTTTTCCCTGCTTGTCCAGTTCCCCTCTGATATCTCCCTACAGGAGGTATCATATTGCCCTCTCTATCTGCATATGCCGTGGGACCGAAGTGGATCACAACACACTCATTTACCTGCAAAAGTAGCGTTTTTGCAAAAAAATTGCAAAAGAGCTCAGGGCAAGAAAAGGAGCAAGGAGAGCACGAGAGCTCAGTGAAGAGCAGGTATTACAGAAGTCCACAAAGATGTCTATGCAGCTGTATTTTCAGAAAGTGGTCGCTTTCGTTGGGGTTTACTGCATTGCTGATTCTTTTCTCTGGAGACTTAGGATGCTTCTGGTCTTCCAGCCGTGGGGCTGTATGTTGGGGGTGGATGTGTGCGTGTGGGGGGGGGGAGGCAGGCAGATTTACTACCTCTAGAGAACTAGTGACTTCTTTAGGGGCTTGAATGCACTTTTTTTTTTTTTTCTTTGCCTCCACATTATTAGGTTAATCATTGCTTGAACTGGTTGCTATGGTTTTGGCAAACCCATGGAAACTTGATAATGAAGACTGAAAGACTCCTTTTCCATTTATCTTTTCTCTATGTTTAGTGCATGATGGTCTCATTTCTCTTGACGGGGCTGTCCCAGCGCCAGTGCCTGGCTTTTATAACCGCGGCTGCTGTAATGGCCTCCGGACTTTTTGATGTGGAAGAAACAGGTGGCTGCTGGGACCACGACCGTTTCAGAGGCACAGGCTTGTGCCCTCACATACTTGCAGGCAACAGGTTGAAAACCAACTTAGCCTGGGCCCTGAGAGCTTTGGTTGCTGATATCCCATGCCAGGTGAACTCAGCTCTCTTTTTTTTTTTTTTTTTTTTTTTTTTCAGCCAAGGGGAACCCCTTCCACTACAAGCTGATATTTTCGTGCCTCCAATATTCAGTTTTAGGTCTCTGTTCAGAGAAAAAGATGGTCTAAACATCGGTCTGTCTCTATGAGCTTAAAGGTCTTTTCCAATCTTAACAATTCTACAATTCTGTGATTTTGTTCAGTATGTAATAGAATCATTTATTACAGAAATAAGGAGACTTTATATACCTGTCTCTCTCTCCCCCATGGCTGCACTTTACTGCTGAACTCCATCTGTGGGGATATTCAGCAAACTCCGGCCACGGAGTCTCCTGCAGCTTCCTCACCAATGCCCTGTTCTGCTCAAGGTTAAAATGGGGGACTGGGGATAACAAACAGTTGAAAATAGAGGCTGTAAATTATTTGCATGGCTCAGAGAGGCCAGGCTCATTGTCAGGGCCAGGAAAGGGGAAACACCCAGGTCCTTTC
Organism: Empidonax traillii; assembly: GCF_003031625.1. Taxonomy (NCBI): domain Eukaryota; kingdom Metazoa; phylum Chordata; class Aves; order Passeriformes; family Tyrannidae; genus Empidonax; species Empidonax traillii. The sequence goes on along the minus strand of NW_020956273.1, from coordinate 141,312 downwards.
CTCAGCGACAGACTCATCCCCCTCCTCCTTGCTCCTCGCTGGCTCCCTCGTGTCTAAAGGCTGGCAAGAAAATGAAGGTGATTCCCATAATCCCAGGGCAATTCCTTTGACCTCAGGCCTCCACTCTGTGCTCTAAATACGGCTTTAAGTGAGTTGCTTCCTGCCCTCTCACATTGTCTGCCCCTGACACTGAAGTCAGGATTCCCGGAGGAGGAGGAGGAGGCTGCAAACCAATGCCTGTCCCCTCCACGCCACCGGGGTTCAGCGGGGGCTCCTCCAAGCACAGCAGACCCTCTAGCCTCTCCCAAAGGGCATCGGGGCACCCCAGTGTCCCCCAGCAGTGCTCCTGTGCTGGGCCATGGCAGGATGCCTGGCTGTGGCCGCGCTGGCCGCACGTTTCTGTGTAGCCGTGCTTGCCGGCAGAGAAAAGGCGAAGAATCGGGATTCTTTCACATGATCAGCCTTCAAAAGTCTGCCTTTCCCCCTCCTCCTCTCAGCTATAATGACAATCCAAAGAGTTCCTGATAGGGTTTTAAAAGATGCTTATTCATTCACCGTCCACCAAGCATGAAAATCCAGCTCATTTGTTCATTTGTTGCCATTCTTCGCCCAAACGACCCCACAGGGGCTGAAGCCTGTTGCCGAAAACTTGTCACTCACACTTTTAACTTCTTTTTGTTGTACTTCTCTTTATTTCATTCTTCTGGGTCCCCACCTCCGCCACCACCCCACCCTCTCCTCCGGTCACAAAGGCAAGTCTGGGAAGCTCTTTAAAGCTGCAGTGCCCCCTTTTAAAAATCAATACAAAAAAAAAAAAAAAAAAAAAAAAAAAAAAAAAAAAAAAAAAAAAAAAAAAAAAAAAAAAAAAAAAAAAAAAAAAAAAAAAAAAAAAAGAGGAACGGCTGAAAGGAGATCCCGAGTTTGTGTAAGGAAGGGGGGAAACTTCATCGCGTCTGCACTGCCTGGATGGGGAGGGCAGGAGGGGGTATGGTACCGTGTCCCAGCGCCCCCAAGCCACCTTCAAGCCTAGCCTGGGGTTCATGTGGTGCCCTCACCAAAAGAGACGGGCCTTTCTCTGTCAGAGGAGACATAACCTGAGGGTTTAAGGGGTTTTTAAGGAGAGGGCAAAAGCATCAACCAAGCAGTGAGCTCCCTGAGGAGCAGACACTGGCTGTGTCCTCTCCTTTGCTCAGAGGCTTTTCAGCACAGGGCTGATGGGACAGCACTGCTTTCTAACAAGACCGACCCACTGCCCATTGCCCTTTCAGAGCTGTGGACTTCACAGCGCAGAGGGAAAGGGCAAATCAGTGTGCATTTATATTTGGAACTGGGCTAGGCCGTGCTGACTGACCTCTGAGCAGATCCTATCTGCTTGTGAATCCAAGCCCTTGGCTGGAAAGTTAGACTCTTCCCAGCTTCTACTGTTCAGAGATGTTCTTCCTTCTCGGAGGAGGAGGTGCATGACGGCACCCCCAGCACCTTTCTTCATTCCTGGACACACAGTGCCCTTGGGTGGGTTTTATGGCAAAAGCTCAGTGTTTCCTTTTTCTGGGTTGCCCTGCCTCCCTGGTTATTCTCTCACCTGCAGGGCTGTGAGATTTTCCCGCTGGCAGCTTTCTGGCCCCTCTGAGCTCCGTGCCCCTCCAGAGCGGTGTTTGCTGGGGCACAGGTGAGAGCAGGGTGCTGGGGGTGAGGCACTTAGAACCACCTCAGCGCCCCCTTCATCGTGGGGTTCCTGCCTGGTCAAAACATGGGGCTTCCCTCCCTGAGGGGCACACGGGAGGTTTTGTGCTTAATGGCCAGCACAGATGTTTCTGATCGCATTTAACCCTTGCAGCCAGGAGTTGTGCAGCTGCAGCCATGAAGAATCGCTGCCTTTTGTTTTCATTTCAACCGGAGCTACGACGCTTTACCTCATTTTCCTGGGGCCTCAGATGTGATCTTGCCTGGACTTTGTGCAGCTCTGCCTGGAGCTGGCCCTGGCAAGGGGAATCACGTCTCCATCTCCAGCCTAAAATGTGGGTTGCTCGTCCAGGGTCAGCTCATTATTTCAGATAGAAACCGCAAGGAAATTATCTCCTCCTCTCTTCCCACCCTGTGTTTGCAAGGGGAGCTCATTTTCTCTCTTCCTCAGGGCGCCACATCCCCACTCTTCAGTGCTCAAATTTCAGTGGAAAAAGTTGCCACGAATGTGCCCAGGTATAAAGGCACCTGCCCTGCCCACACCCCAGGGAGAAGGGGTGATGGCAAGAGCCGAAGGGAAAAAGAAAAGCGCTCCCTCTCTGTCACCTCCCAGGTACCAATCCATCATCCCCACATGCTGGGCACCAGGGCCCAAGCCCTCCCGCTCCCTCCCTGGGCAGGCTGTTTCAGGCACCGAGACCTCACGCCTGCGGGACAGGGGGAAGATTAATGGGGCAGGTGCTGGTGCCCAGAGCTGGCTCTTGCCCTGATAAGGTGGGAGCTGAGATAGCGCTGGGTCAATACTCAGCAGTGGCCACCTGGAGCTGTGGCTGGAGCACCTGAGGGGCTCCGGGGAGGAGAGGGCACAGGGGGTCCTTCCCCCCACGCAGCCCAGCTGCGTTCCTGTGGGAGATGCAGCTGCTGTGCCCCACCACAACTCCCTGTGCTGTGCCGGTGGAGAGCCCCTGCTCCCGGCCGGACCCCCGGCCTCCCCCAGCCATCTGTTCCCCCTGCCCGCTCCCACCCATCGGTTTTCTCCACACAGCCCAGCTCCTGGGGCAAAGCCAAGGTTCCAGCCTCCCCCACCGTTAATAATTCCCGAGGGAGCGCGGAGTTGCCATTTATCACCCTTCCTTTAAACCCCAGCTGTTATTTATGTGCCTGCCCCCCTTGCCTTTCCCAGTGCGCTGCTATGCCCTCGCCACAGCCCGTGATGCCCCAGCGTCCCTGCGTTTTGGCAGGAGGGGGTTTTGCCTGCGTGTGAGCCCCACCGTCATTACCACCCACCACCCCCACTTTAGGCACCGGAGCTTGGAGATAAATGGTACTTCTGGCCGCACACGTTAAAGCCGTGAAAAAGCACCTGTTGCTGGAAAAACTGCAGCCCAGAGTTATCCAAAACCTTTTGTGGTGTGAAAAAAGCTGCTCCGGTAATGAACCCTGGTGTGGTTCGATCCTTACCTGCTCCTGGAACTGGGTTTTCCTGAACATTTGGTGGTTGAGTGGGTGCCACGGGAGGAGTCTGCCAAATTTTATTACTCTTTTCTTTGAGGGGCAGCGTGCCCCTGGATGCAGGTTACTTACCCCTGCCCTCAGACTCTGTATGAGGGGAAATGCCCCTGCCCTGCCCTGCCCAGCTCATGTTGGGACACTTTAGCTTTATTTCAGTGACCTGGGAGACTTATGGGTGGGACCCTGGGGGGTGCAAATAGCAACTTTCTAACTACATTTTTTGGGTGCACTTGGCATCCTGCAGTACGGCCTCTGCAATATCACAAGAGGAGGAATCTTTTGGACGGTTTTCTCGTTTTCCCATGGTCTGTCCCTGCTCCCCTGTGGGATGCTGTGCTGTCCTGGCTGCCCCGCGCCGGGCTGCGCGCCCGATTAGGGACCCCCTTTGTTACCTAATTGGATTTTTCTCCCCTTGTTAGCCCGCAATGAAAATGTCACGGGCTGCAGGGAGGTGCCCATTCATCTCCAATTAAACTCGGTCGCCTCTCGGCCGAGCCGCGCCGCTATTCACCCCGCAGCAGGCAGCTGCCGCTCACCGGGGGATGCGACGGGGGGTCCTGCGCCCGCAGCCGCCCCGTGGTGCCGGGGGAAGGGAAAGATGCCCGCGCTTGGCCAGACACGTGAAAGACTGGGGTGTGGGCAGTTTCTCCCTCCAGATGGTCCCCGTGGCTTGCTGAGGGGATCCGCGGGCCGTGCATGGCTGCGCGTTACCAGGAGGTGGTGCTGGGATCCTGCGCCCTTGGCCTTGGCCGGACACGGGCCGGGATGCCGGGCTTTGGGAGCGCTGCCTTTTCCAGGGAGCCGTCGGTTTGTGGGGGGTTCTGCAAGGGGAGAGGGGAGGCGATGCTGGGTCACATCGGGAGAGGAAGGAGCCCTCCACAACCCTCCGAGGGAAAAGCAGTGAGCCGCGGTTCAGACCGGCAAGGACCCTTCCCCGGGAGCAACGAGCCAGGGAAGTCGCAGGGAAGGACAGACCACAGTTTCTGCCTAGGGAGCGGTATTTTGGGGAGGTTTTCGGTCCCGTGCTGCTCTGAGATTGCCTAAGCTTGCTCGTGAACCCCCAAACCCCACTACAGTCCAGGGGAGGGACCCCAGGCAAACGATGCTGCAGCCAGCAAGTGTTTAGAAAGGGTTTCTTAGCTGAGCGCTAAGAAGTTTCTTGCAGTTCCTTGCACTCCGGGCTGTGGCAGGGTGTTTCATAAACGGCAATTAGAGAACTGTCAGCCCCTAAATGCGGCCGCAGAGGGACATCTCGTCTGGAAAACCGGATCTCGGGTCAGGCTGTCTTGGCCACAAGGTGCCGGCAGCGGGAAAGAGATGTAGAGGTGATGGGAAACGGGCTCTGCCGTGGGGGGGTGGGCTCAAGCCGAGCCCTGGGGGACGGCCAGGAGTGAGCTCAGCTACATAGGTGCTACGTAGTTGCCTCCGGTATGTGATGTTACCTAAGAAAGAGCAGGGTTTTTTTGAATGCATCGTATGACTTGAGAAGGTGAAATTATTTGCAGTAAACAATGGTGTTGATAACTTTTTTCCGTTCCTCGCTTTCCTGAGAGTAAACATCTATTCTTACTTTTTATAAAAGCCTCCAGCAGCCAGGATTGTTTCTGTCCTGACTGGATGCCTCCCAGCCGGGGAAAGAGCTTTCCTGTTGCCTGCCCAAATTCCTCCTCAGTGATCTGCTAAAGCCCAGGGCGCCTTTGCCTTTCCCTGAACCACACTTGCACCCGAAACCCCCCCTGACCTAAACTTAGCAAAAAGCAGATGAAAGAGCTCTGCGGCTCCCCAGGGAGAATTAACGATCTGCAAACAGATGGATGCTCACAAAATGGGTTTTTTTCCCTTGCTCTATTCCCCTCTCTGCTGCTGACATATATATTTGGAGAGATGCTCGGAAAAATGTGCCCCTGGGTGTAGGATCCCCAAGAGAGCTTTGGGAGTTTGCCGGGGTTCACCAGCGCTGCAAGCAGGCGATGGATGGAGGGGGTGGGGGAGGAGGAGAATGGGTCCACGGGAGCAATAATTTCCTTACTTAAATGGCCTTTGCCAGTGCTGCTGTGGAACTGGGATCCTCAAAATCCCCCCTATGGGAAAGCAAAGCCGAGCAATGCAGGCGAGCTCCCTGCTGCCTTGGCTCACCTCGTGATTCCGTCACTGGCCGAGCTGCGAAGCCAGGGCTCCCGCTCCGAGATATTTTTATGGCCTGGGAACCAGGCTGAGGAAAGGTGGGGCTTGTTTTTATGTTTTGTTTTGGTTTTTTTTTTTCCCCCGTCCCTACATTTATTTGGCCAAATCCACGAAAACGCAGGGGATGGCTTACATTTTGGGACGGCACAGCGGGGCTCTGCTCTGCAGGCAGCTCTCCACCGTTCACAGGGCTGCAGAGATGCTGCTCATCCCCGCCTTCCCCTCAAGTTGTCATTTTTTTCACACCCCTTGACGGTGTGAGAAATGAATGCATCAGGCTCCCTGGACCAGCAGGTGGGGGAACCCTGGGGAGCCCTGGCGGGGGCTGCGCTTCCCAACTCCCGCAGGAAGGAGCCGCCTAAACACGGGCTGGTGCGTCACAGCCAGCGGCTTCTTGGCACACGCTGGGGAACCCCGAATGTGCTGCAGGACAATACATCAAGAGGGTGAAGGAAAACAATAATATCTCAGGAAGCAGCCCAGGATACTGCAGGGAAGGAGCCTGATTTAGACCATTTCCTGGCCTGAAGGTCCCTGCCACGGCGTGGCCATGGCTGTCCCGTCAGGACCCATCACTGGAGGGACTGTACGAGACAGTTTGCAGCTCCTTTTATGCTTCTTAAGCTACTTATTTAGCTTTACTTTAAGCCAGTTATTCATTACTTGGGCAAGTTGCTCAGTTTTTGCATTTGCACTATTCCCAAGCAGGCTGGCCCAGGCAGAAGTGAGTGTGTGGGGAAACCCCAGGGGGAGGCGTCTGAGGCGGGGGAAGAATATGCATTGCTTCTAGCACAGGCAAAATATGCCTCCCATGGCCTGAACTGGTTCCCTGACAACGTTTGCCGCCTCTCTTTCCACCCCTCCTGGCTTTGACATGGGTTTTCCCGTGGGAGGGCAGCATGTCTGTCCCCTCTGGCGCCGGCTCTGCTCCTGCTCGCTGCTATTTGCCGACTCCTCTCTCGCTGTCACACCCAAATCTCTGGCTCAGGTAGGGCTGCAGCGGTGACCCGGCCTTGCTGCAGAGGCAGGGATTTACAAAAGCGAATTAAAAATCCAAGCAGCTGGGAGGGGAGGGGGCTGCTGTACTTTTCACCCCGGAGAGGTCAGCCCTGTAAAACACAGACGGGGGAACCCCGTGGCTTCTTGATTACTGTTGGTATAACCCCTCACAGGATAATCTCACCAGTGGAAACAGAGTTTGGCTAGGCCAGAAGTGGGGTTGGGAAGCAGTGTTTTTGCCATAGGGTATTTTGGAGTAAAGCCTTGCTTTCACCCTCAAAGCCCTGTGCTCTTCCAGGACACCTCTAGGACACCTTGGAAGGGCATCAGCCAGGCAGGGACTGCCCCAGTATTTTCATATTTCTAGAAGCCAGGCTTCTAGAAATTGTTTCCCAATCGTTTTCCCAATTGTTTTTATATCTTTATACACATATACAAAGATTCTTAAAAAATTTAGGCTACAAAAAGTCTTGGCCATGGGGCTCAGCTCTCCGGGGCCAAACCACGTGGCCTCCGTCAGAACAACCTGAGATGGGTCCCCACCATGGCAGAGCTCCCAGGCCAGCTGAGCAGGGTTAAAGCCTTCCTGGTTTGGAAAAAAAGGAAATCAGTAAGATGGGTGTACTTCAGTCACCTATGCACAGCAATGCGATTTTGCTCTAGTATTTGTATTAAAATAGAAGTTAAGGAGCCCTTTCTCAGCACTTGCTACTCTTTATATGGCTTTCATGATTTTATTAACTCCAGTCAGCATTCACAAGTAGTTTTTTTCCTTATTTTTCAGCAGAAAATTTTTTTTTCACCTGGACTAAATGGCTCTGCTCCTTGCTCTGTGGGAGTCTGGGGGCTTGTAAAGGCTCTGACGAACCGGCGAGCTGGGTTTTGGGGGCAAGCAGCCAAGGGCTCCCCACTGCACCTCTGCCTTGGGTCTGTGCAGAGGGGCTTCTCCGTGTCCCCAAAAGGCTGAGAAATGCTTATTGGCCAGACAGAGCTTTTCCTGCCGCAGCGAGATGGCATAGAAGCTCCTTTGCCGTGGCAGGGATGCGCCCAGAGAGGCCTTGCGCATTCCAGTAATTCCCCCCAATTACTTTAATTTCCCTCCCCTCCCCTTTTCTGTAACTCTGCTCCGCTGCGTGCAATGATGAAAGGTATTTTAATTCCCAAAGAAAAACCAGACCGTGGAAATCAAAGTCTCTTTTTTAGAGCTTCTCGGAATCGGAGAGGCCGGGGGCTCATAAAACCCCGAGTTACGAAGTGCCGCGGGGGCCGAAAACCCTCCCGCCCGTCCCACAGCGAGGGCAGAACAGGGTCCCATTCACAGAGGAGCCACCTCCTTCGGGACAGCGAGAGGGGAGCCTGGTGGGATGCACGGCATGGCGGGAAGGCGAGGAACAGGCTGGGCTTTGTCAGCCCGGGGCTGGGGGGAGAGGTGGCTTTGGTGCCGCCGGGATGTGCCGGGCCTGGCCGGGACCGGCGGCCCCGCAGAGGTGCCGGGGCTTCCTGCGGCAGGAAGCGCAGCCAGAGCAGCTGCTTTCCCTGCGCTTCAGGGCTCGGCTCATACCTGAGTTAAGCTTTACTGGCCTGGCAGGGCAAATAAAGAGGCTTTTTGCCCTGAGTCCCTGCCCTAGAGTTACCGCTCAGCTCAGCCTGCCAGCGAACGCTCGGCAGAGCAAGGATGAGCTTGGCCTGTGCTTTGGGGATGGGCAAAGTTTGTGTGCACTAATCCTGCACTGGATCCAACCGCCCAGAGGGGTTGGCTGCAGGATTAACCAAGGCACAGTGAAACACAATGCAAGGGGTATGTGCATCACTCCCTGAGGCCCCCAAGGGTGACCCCCGGCAGGGACAGGACCCCTGGGATAGTAATTAGTTGTGTCAGGCCTGGAGGGCACAAATTGGCATTAATGACCATGGCAGCCTCACCTGGAGCCTGCCCACACCCATGGGCTGGCTTTATTTAAGCCCAGCCCAGGGTTGTTTCTCCTTCCTGCAGCTTGGTGTGGAAGGGTGAAAGTTTGGGGAGAGCGTTGAGCTCCTGCTCCGTGGAGATGGGTCACCTGCCGTGCTGAAGGGCTGTTTCACAACTCACTCTGCCTGCTACATCCCAGCTGTTCCGGAGATTAAAGCCCCTTCCAGAGCCGTTGCCATCCACCTGAAGGAGGAGCAGCTTTTTGGTAGGAGGAGGCCGGGTGGGGAAAAGTCATCATGGTGTGGGAAGGCGAGGGTTTCATCCAGCAAATGTGTTTTTGGGAATGGTGAGCTGTGGCCCGACGTGAGGCCAGTGGTGTGGGGGTGTGAGCAGGTGGGACTGGCTGGATCTTCCTTTTCCCCCTCCAGGCTGTGCCTTATGCAGGCAAACCTTTGTGGTGAGGACACAAGGTCCAGGCTGGAAGCAGGATGGCTTCACCTCTGCTGGCCTTGCTCAGAGAGGATATATGCAGGGAGGATGGGAAATAGCTCTTTATCCATTCCCTGCCATCTGCATGAATACTCAGGAGAGGTTTCCTAGCTATCCTTCTATTTCCAGTGTGCTCCTCTGAGTCTTGCCTCGTGGGTGGGAGCTGTGCTTTGGAGGCAGAAGGTAGAGGTAAACTAAGGTAACATTGTGTCAGCTGGGTCAGCGTGATGATTCCGAAATTGCTAAATTACTGCGGGTTATGATATCCCACTTAATACAGGAGATTTACAGCACATCAGTTCATATAACTGCCTTTCCAGAGCCTTCCCCACCATACCTCTCCTTCCCAAGCAAATCCGTTCCCACATATGCACTGCCACACCCCAGGCAGTGCATGTATGGGAATGGATTTGCTTGGAAAAAAATGTTCTGTGCACTTGAGAGCCCCAGGGAGTATTTGTTTTACTTCAGTTTTTAATTTTAGGACATGATATTTTTCTATATTCTGTCTTTGGGTTTGGTTTTTGTGTGTTGCTTTTTTTTTTTCTTTTTTTGAAATTTGGCATCGGCCAAGGAACATCGCCTGGCCACGCTTTGCAAGGCTGAGCGTGTCTCTTCTGGCTGCTTTCTACAGTGATGCTGGACAAATCTGTTGAGCAGAAGGTGGTAGAGGGGGAATTAAGTTTTAAAACACACATGCAGCATGCATGCAAAATATTCCTCCCTAATGCAGCACCTGGGATTTGGGCAAACGACAATAACAGCGGTGGGGCTGTGTGGGATGCTCGGCTGGCCTGGCCTGGCCTGAGGGCAACAATGGTCCAGCCAACAGAGGCAGGGCTGGGGAGCTGCTGGCAGCCACTGAGGAAATGCTGAGAGTTCTTAAACATCGTTATTTTTGCCAATGAGTCTGTTTTCCTAATGGTTCTCTCTGCCTGGTTACCCTGCGCATGACGGGTTCCCCTATGGATGAGCTGGATGTAAGGATTTCATGAGCAAAATGTTGGATTTATGGACTTTTTTTTTTAAAAAAAATTATTATTTTCCCTCTATGTATTGCATTTAAAAATATACTTTTGGTAGCAAGGGGGGAACCTTGCCTGGCCCAGCAGGGGCTGCTCTGTGAAGTGCCCACCACCAGCAAAGCCCATCTGGCAGAGAGGGCTGGGGGCAAATTTACCTGTCGAAACACAAAGGTACAAACCACCACCTTGCAGGTGGGCTCAGCCCACTGGGAACTGTCACTTGAGTGGCATTGGGGTCCGGTGACAAGGACGGGAATCCAGGAGCTGCTCTTGTGAGGGGCAGGTGCAGCAAAGAAGCGCCATATGTTAAACAGCCCGGAGGAAGCTTTCAAGCCTCCGTTGTAAAAATCCCCCATCTTTCTCCCTGTATTTTAATGCATCTTTGTATGGACACTAATTCCTCAAGTATCCACGCCAGGGTTGACTTTTAGTATGTTTGTCCAGGCAGGCTGCCAGCGAGCGGTTCCTACAAGGCTCCCGAGCTCTGACATTTGTTAACGCAGCAGTAAATCACGGCGGCTCTTTGGGCAAGGTTTTTCCTGACAAAACGGCGGAGACGGGAGAAAGGGAGAAGAGAGAGCAACAACAAAATGCAAAGGGCTTATTTATGCCGGAGAAGAGTAGCTGTCCTGAACGGAGCAGATGGGGGACAATGAGGGAAAACTCCATCTCCGTTGCCTCCGCTCCCCCCCAACCTCCCCTATTCATTAGTGGGCTATAACTGAAAGGGGGAAAGAGTCTGAGGTACTTTTGGCTGGGGAAGGTGAAGGGGGAAGCCAAGCTGATCAGGTCAGTCACGGAGAAACTTGCTGAGATGTAAAGGTCTTGGGGGGAAGCATCAGACCGAGTTGGAGCTTAGGTAATGGTGGGATTATAACCCTCAAATCCCCTGTCCCGAGCCACTTTGGTTCCTCTTTTCCCCCACAGTGGATTTTGGGGGAGGATGTGTGACACGGCCTCCTTGGCATCTGGCTGTGATTTTGGATGGAAAGATGGTCTGGGGAGGAAATAACTCTGTTACTGAGTGGGGAGATCTCACCCCAAAGCAGCTACTTCTGTGGCAGCATCTCCATCCTAATGTGGGCTGGATCCCATCCTGGTGCTTCAGCCCTTCCCCTCACACCTACCCCCAGCCCCGCTGCAGCATGAGTATTTATTTATCCCTGCCAGCTTTCTGTCTTCCCTCTTTTTCCCAGCTTATTTATGGCTGTTGCCTTTCAGCTCCCGGCTACTGCAGCCTGAACTTGGCCATTATGCGTGGCTCGTTGCAGAGGCCATCAATCTGCGGGGCCAGCACGCAGCCTGATGGACTTCCCTCATCAGCATCAATTTTCCCCGTCGTGCTGGTGCATCCCTTTGGATCTGGGGCAGCTGTACATGTGCTCCAGGAGGCCTCTGCACTCCCACCCCTGGGCACCCGCTTCCTCCTCACAGAAGCCTTTTGTCCTGGGATGCTCACAGGCATCAGGTGGGCCTGCTTAGTCCAGACGTCCAAGCAGGGCTTGGGGTGGCTTCAAGGAGGTGACAGAAGGAAGTACATTATATTTTGCTCTAAATAAGCACTGTGGAGTCCTGCTTAGCCAGCCTGACATTTAAACCCTTAAATTCCCCACACTAATTGTGCAGGAAAATTGCTCGTGTTCTGTGTCTTGGGTGCAGGCAGAGGTGGGTTTTGCTGCCTTTGCAGATGGTGCCCTCGAAGGGGCTGCGGAGCTGAAGCTTTGCCTTTCTTGCCCCTGGCAAGACTCCCAGGGTGTTTTGCACTGGGTGTGGGCGCTCTTGAAGCGTAGCACCCTGACACGTGTGAGGAGCTGGGGTGGGAGGTGGCAGTGCTTCAACAGCAAATGGCAAAACTCCCCCTGGTTCCAGCGGGATGTCAGGGAGAGCCGTGTGGGTACCACCAGCTGCAGGGATGTGTTTTGGAGGGAAGGTGAGAGACGCTGCTGAGCTCTCCCTGCCCAGTGCCAGCAGCGCAACAGCCCTCTGACTGTGCCAGTTTTTGAGAGGTGCAAATCCCCCTGAGGAATGCCTCAGGCTGCAGGGAGGTGACACCCAGCTCAGCCCTTCCATTTGTCCCCCCAAGGGTCATGGGGCTTTGGGGTGTCTAATGCCTCCCTGAACTGTCCCAACCACCTCTTCCTTGCCCCTCTTAGGGGGCAGAAAAGCAGGTAGAAATGGGAAGGTGTAATTCTTAGTGACTCGATGTTTTCATCCTGATTTATCCAGAATAAGTCAGAACTGGAAGTAAGGTGCTGTTCAATTTAAAAAAAAAAAAAAAAGTTAATTAGGAGAGCTGCTCTGGCCAGGCTGTGGTTTGCTGGGTGCACTTGTCTGGGGCTGAGAGATGCTTTTTGTGCCTGGATGTTGATGCAAACTGAGCAGCTTTGCTCTGCATGGGAGAAATGCTCCCGTGGGAGGTGCTACTGCCCCGTCTCTAGTGTAGAGTGGAGGCTGTGGTTTTTGGGGGAGCCAGCTGGGTGCCTGGGGTCTTTTGCCAGAGGGGTCAAAGTTGTTTGGGCTAAAGCAAAAACAGAGCTGGCCACTGATCAGACAGAAGCATCGCAGGAGCTTATTTTCATTAGGAACGCTAGTCAAAGCCCCAGGGGTGTCCTGTGGATGCCGAGAGCAGCTCCTGGGATGCTGACTCCTGCCCACGGCCAGAGTGAGTGTGTTACCGTGGCTCTGCTGCTGCCTTGTGGTGGGTGACGCTGGGCTGTCACCTTCTGGGGAGGAGCGAAAGCCCAGGGTGGGTCTCACAGAGCTGCTTCGATTTGCTGCCTCATTTGAGAGCGACCTCGTGGCTGCAGTGGCCCGGCTGGAGGGGTGAGCGGCCGGGGGGCACGGCTCTCCTTCCCCGCGGGTATTTTTAGGGGTGGCATTTAGACTTGGCGCAGGTACAAGCAGCTGCAAAATGCGCGGCATTTCCTCTTCCTGACAGGCGATCCGGGGGAGGCTGGACGATGCCTGAGGTCCTGCTGTGCCGGCTGCCTGCAGGTGACTGGTATGAAAAGCAGGGGCGCTGAAATAATGTCACCCCTGACCCTGCTGCCCAGGGAAGCGCTGGGGTTTGGTAAGGCTGATGCTTGTGGGTCTGGCCAAACTGGAGTGTTCTGCAGTGCTGTGCCTCTTCCCCTTAAGACACTGCTTATTCCTGGTTGGGTTATTGCTTCAGATCACCAAAAAATATTGCTCTTTGCACAAGGAGCTTTTCCAGGGGGCAACTCTAGCTGCTGGCTGCTGTGTTGGGGATTTCTGCTGTTGATCTGGTGTGAGCTGAGAGTGCAGAGCCTGAGCAGGCCTCGAACAGCCTGTAGAGCTCAACAACTGATGCCATCATGGCTTGAGGGGGAGTAGCAACCTGGCCACTCACTGGCCCCTCTGCCTGATGCGCTTGCTGTGAGCAGAAAAATGTGACCTGCTATCCTGCCCTTATCCATCTGCCTTCCTCTCCTTCCCTCTCCCTTCACCTGGAAAAAAAATTCCACCACTGGAGACCCATCTGGAGAAGTCTTTTAGGAGGGGAAGCCCATAAATTTCCCTCTGGTTCCCCCGACCTTTTTGTTTCCCAGGGGATATGTGTGGTGAAAGAGGAAGCATTTTCCCCATGGCAGTGACACAGGGGAGTGGGGTCTCCCCTTGCTGAGCCAGATGTTGTACAGATCTGCAGACCTGGGCAGAAAGGTGCCTGGAGCTTTGCCTCGAAGTCTAGGAGAAGGATGCTGGCGAGTGGGCTATGAAAGATGGCAGTGGGGGAAATGGAACCCCCCTGGCTTCACCCAGCTACGTGTACCCCTGCCGTGTGCGCAGGAGGAGCGGTGGAGGCGAACCCGATCCCGGTATTTCCATTTCACACGTTACAAAGTGCGTCCTTATTCTTGGAAACGATTTGCAAACTGGAAGCGCTATTCTCTGGAGCCCGAGGGAGGGGGGGAGGAGGGAACCTGCAGCCCTGTGTCAGCCCCGGCTGTCCCAGCAGCCTGTCCCGCGGCACACACACGGCCGGGTTCGGCGCAGACGCTCCCCGTGGTGCACCTGAGCCTGGCCTGAACAATACCTGCTTTCTTCCCCGGGAGCCGAGCGGGGCTGCCCTGCTTTCCAAAGGGGAGATTTATGAGGTGCTCGCCTGCAGGGGACACTGACACTGATCTCCCCTGCTCGAGAAGAAAGGGAAGGAAAAGGGCTCGTTTTCAGTAAAGGCTGAATAGCATTTGTCACACTGGCACCTGGCTTTATCCTGCTCTGGGGTCACACAGAACGGTGCAGCACTGGGTAATGTCTCTGCCAATAAAAGGTGGGTTTCAAAGCTCAAAACTCAGCTTTGATTTCTAGCAGTGAAGTATTGAAGCTGGATCAGTTAATCCAAGGCTTCCTGTGTGCTTGCCATGAAAACCAGGCAAGCTGCATCCATGTGCTTCCACTGAACTCTGCTGCCCCAGGCCAGGCAGGCTCGAGGCACTGGGTTATTACACTGCTAATCTTGATATCACCCTCCACCTGTGCTAAGGAAAAGTGAGGGGTGGCCAGGCAGCTGTGAACCTGAAGATGTCACCTGGTGCTCCCCTTGATGTGTTTTTTTTGGTGGACGGGGCTAGGAGGTGTCCCCAAACACAGCCTGAGCAGTGGCACTGCTGATCTGCTCAGTGAGGGCACTCAATTCTTGTTCAAGCTGACTTCAGGCTGAAAAGCTACTGTTGTCTTCCAGTTGTCCCCTAATTTTGCCTTGGGAAAGTCTGGGTCAGGTTCATATCAGGTTAGATGGTGACACCCTGCCTGGGGTGAGGGCAATAAACTACACCCCCATGCTTCTCTTCCAGTTTCCTGGAGGATGCTGCAGCTCCACGATTGTTTTTTAAAAGGAGATTTCTTTGGGGATACCCTAAGGATAAGTGCCAACCAACCACCTCCTAAGGTAAAAAAAATGAGGACTTTTCAGAGAATCTCAAGTGGGCAGAGCTGATCTGTGTCCAGAAGAGCTGTTCTATTCTGAAGGAGACATTCCCACCTCTCTGCAGAGGAACGACAGATGCACCCCAGCAGACCCCCATGGGACTGCAGGCTGAGAAACAAGGTAAGAGATGCTGTCCAAGCCCCGTGTACACCACAAATGGCCTTTCCATCCTGTCCTGAGCATCTCTGAGAGAGCAGGTCCCCCTAAGGTTGCATTCCTGGGGTGGCAGTGGAAGGGCAGCAGTGATTTATTTGCTGAAGTAGCCAGGAAGGACCCCCTTGGGCATGTGGGGGTGTCCCCGTCTGGCTGTGACCCCTCTGAATGGCTGCATGGACTGAAACAGGGTGCCTTTGTCAGATGTATTGCCTGTGAGAGTTTAATCTATCCATCAGATCTTTACTGTGTGTTGGTGTGTGTCCTCCTCCCTGATTTTAAATCCCTGATAGGGATTTAAAAGGCCTGGCTCTGTCCTCCCTCATGCGTGTGTCTGTGCTGGTGTACATAACTGCCTGAGGTTTGGGGGGAGCGTTGCTGGCCACTGTTTCACAGACAACTCTGCACCTGTTTCTCCCCACTGGTTTAAAGCACAATAAAAGGATATAAATACTTTGGTGACGCTGGCTGGGGCCAGCTTGGAGCTCCTGGGCCTTCAGCTGTGCTGTGGCGGGCGCCGCTCTTCGGGGAGGGCAATTTGAACCCCTCAGACTGGTGGCTTCAGGAAGGAATGGTTTAGATTTTTTTGT
The DNA here is from genome assembly GCF_003031625.1 of Empidonax traillii. Taxonomy (NCBI): domain Eukaryota; kingdom Metazoa; phylum Chordata; class Aves; order Passeriformes; family Tyrannidae; genus Empidonax; species Empidonax traillii. The sequence continues at coordinate 125,820 of NW_020956273.1, read as the reverse complement.
TTGTTGGTTGGTTTGGTTTTTGGGGGTTTTTTTGTTTGTTTGGTTTGGTTTTTTTTAGGGGAAAAAAGAAAAGCCATCCCAACCCTGTTTGACAGGTGCGTTCATGAAAATGTATATCAGTGCCAGAGAGAGGCTTCTGGGACTGCCAGTTATCTCTGTGTGGAGTTGTGGAAGTGGGCAGATTGAAGTTTGGGTAGCTGTGCATAGCCCAAGGGGTGCTGCAGAGGAAAGGACATCCCAGGGAGTTGCAACGATTTCCCCCTCAGCCTCCTGATGGTGACGGGGTCCTGGTGCCTGGTGTGGGAGAAACCATCCTGCACTGTTTCCTTCCCTCAAAGTCTCTGATTTTGCATTTGGGAGGCGGAGAAAGAAACCCTGGTGCCCAAGTGTTGCTTGTGCTGGTTAAAAGTTACTGGGAAGGAGTGTGTTCCTGCTCCCGAAGCCTATGCTGAAATCGAGGGTGACCCCCGCCCTTGTCCCCTGCTCTCTCTGCAGCACAATCCTGCAATCCTGTTCTCTGCCATCACCCTTGGTCACTGGGGTGAGAGGTGTGACACTGCATGGGGGGATCAGCCCCTCCCCAGAGCAGCAGGTGCCAGTGGCCACAGGCCCCCCTCTGGCAAGTGTCCCGGTAGCCCCAGCACGCTCCCACTGCTCTCTAGGGAAGGAGCCTCTTTCCAGGAGATGGCAGCAGCTTTTCGGAGCTGGGACCACATTTCCAGTCTGTTCCTGAGGACAGGCAGCTGGGAGGCAGGAGGAATGAACAGTGGGGAGAGAAGACCCAGCTGGGTGAAAGGAAGAGGATGCTGGGGGAGCTGCAGTAGTGGCTGTCGTGGCTGGGTTGATGGCAAGCCTGTCCCCAGTGATGTTCAGTGCTGCCTCTCAGTACTTAAAAGGGCTTACAAAAAAGAGGGAAGAGGGACTTTTTACATGGGCAAATAGCGATAGAACAAGGGGGGAACAGTTTTAAACTGAAAGAGGAGAGATATAGATTAGATGTTACGAAGAAATTCTTCCCTGTGAGGATGGTGAGGTTGCCCCATCCCAGGCAGTGTTCAAGGCCAGGCTGGATGAGGCTGGTCTAGTGAAAGGTGTCCCTGTCCATGGCAGGAGGGTGGAAAGAGGTGATGCTTAAAGTCTCTGCCAACACAAACCACTCTATGATGATTCTCTGCTCCTGGGGGATGGCCATTCTTCCTGCACTCATCCCTGCTGCTGGTGGGGGGTGGTGGTGGGGTCATTTGTCCCTGACACCCCATTGCCTTCCTGTCACCTGGGCCAGAGCACCCAGTTTTGCTTTGCTCCTGCCCACTCCCTGCCTTGGCCATTTTGCTTTTCTGTGACAAACAGCTGCCAGCAGCCCTGTTGCTTCCCATGGCTGCCCTCCTCACCCTCCTCTGTCCCCACCAGTTGACTGTGCAACAAGACCCGTGGAGGGAGGGCTCCCCCAGCCCCAGCTGACACTTTCTGGGCTTGTGGCTTTGCAAGTGGCTCCAGAAGACAGCTGTGGAGGCTCCCTGGGGTGCAGAGACACTGGCTGCTCATAAAACCTCCTGTCTCTCAGTCCTGGTGCCTCGGTGCCTGTCTGCTGCCTGAACTGGGATTAACAGAGGGCTGGTTCCCAGCAGAGTGCACCACAGTCCTTCCCTGGGACAGGTCCCCGTGTGGTGCTGAGCTCCAGTACCACTGTGGGCCTCCTGTGTGAAGGCACATCGTATCACCAGCCGCTGCTAGTGAGATGGTTTTATGGGAGGTCTCTCTGGACTGAGTCAAACGCTGTCTCACGCTTGGTGAATGTGGTTTGGTTTTGTCGGAAGTCCCTGCAGAATAGAATAGGCCTCAAATGCTGACAGAGAGGGACACGAAGGGAGGCAGGTGCTATGTGCATCCGTGGGTTAGTCACTGCTGTCCTGGTGCTCTTCGTGTCTTACAGGCTCAAAGGCTTTGGGATCGTGGCTTTTGAGTGTACGTGGGTGCTTTGTTTTCCCTTTTGCGAAATGAGGGTAATCCTATGGAAATGTTTTTAAAGGGGCTTTGAGATCTAAGGCTACGCAAGCAGGGACTGCCAGAGTTCGCTGCGATGAGTTTTATCCAGTGCCCTGCCCCTTTTGCAGCAGGGGGCATCAACTTCTGCGTGCCGGGAACGAAACGAAGGCCACGGCTTGGATCTCGGGATTGCTGGCAAATCCTTGTGCCTTTGATGAAGAAGAGTCGAACCCTGCCTTTTTAACCAAGCAGTGCAATCTGTGTGCCTTATGACGCCTTTTTTTTTTTTTTTTTTTAACAAAACCCCAGTGAGTGGGAAGGGAGCAGCCTCCCCCGGCGGCGGCAGGGGCGCGGCGGGGCTGCCAGGAGACAGTTTGCAAAGCGAGGGGAGATAAGACGCCAAGTGACAGCCGCCAGTGAGCTGCTTCCAGAGGGCAGGGTATAAATAGACAACAAAGAGAGAATTTGGTGTCAGAGCAGCTCTCGCACCTTTTCTGCTGCCCAGCCTGGCAGGCGAGAGCGGGGAATTGCAGCTGGGGAGCCAGTGAAATGTGCCCTGGGATTTAAGTGCATGTGGATAACGTCATGATGAGATAAGGCATTTATCAGCCTGTTATGGACCTCTGTCCATCTGCAGAGGGCTTGCTCTGCGGTGCTGACTGGTCATAGCAGGTGGCACTTGGATGGACCTGGTATCTGCTCACCCCTCAGCCAGAGCCTGGAGCTGCTGGCTCCTGCCTTGCCTGCCCAGACGGCTCTTACACGAGGCTCTTGCTGTCCTAAAATGGTGTCCTGCTTGTCCCAGCTCTGTCCCTGGTAATTTATGGTGATACCTGCCATGTGCTGCCCCAGGTCGAGGCTTATCCAGCCCTATCCACTGCTCCTGCCGGGGGATTGGGCTCTGTGTGAGGTCCTGGCTTGTCCCCCTGCCCTCTGGTCAGCCTCACCTAGGCTTTTCCTGCCTTGTGTCCCTCCCTGGCTGGGCTGTGCTTCCCCCTCAGGTGCTGCTGTGCCCACATGCTCAGTTTCTACCCTGTTTCCTGCCTTCTCTCAGGGCAGGAACAAAACCACCAGCCCAAAGATGCTGTGGCCACGATGAGGTGTTGCAAGAATATTTTGTCATAGCAGCACCAGCAGTATTCAGGGGTACTTAAAATGCTAAAATAGTGAGAGTGGTGCACCAGCAGGCAGCAAGTCCTTTTCAAGTTTGCTGCCTACTTCCAAAACCACCATAATTTTCATAGCATTGCCCGAGTCAGCTCTTTGGTGCCTTTCAGGCAGCTTTGTGCCTTTTGGGGTCTGGGTTTGTTTCCTAGTTTGCTGTTGCACCCGGCAGGTTTTGGCTCCCGTGATGAGCCCGTCTTGCCCTGAGTAGTTTGCACGGACGTAAAGTTGTAAAGGACCACCGTGAAGCGACTTGGTGAAAAGAACAGATTTAGGCTGAAGAAGGAAAAACGGATGGAAGGACCTGTGTGATGGAATAAGAGCCCAGGTTCGTGCATGCCGGTGTAAATCCACGCCGGCTTTCTCGGCAGCAGGGCACGGGCAGAGGCGTCTGCGGGGGCGTGCGGGGCTGCCGGGGCTTGCAGCGAGCTCAGCTGTGGGGACGCTGCGGTGCTGGGCAGGGACAGGCGGGCTGACAGCGGCATTCGGGGCACAAAGCAGGGCTGCTCCCCTGTCCGTCAGCCATGTGGAATTCCTGGGATACGGAGGGTCCTTTGTGCGGGGATCAGCTGTCGGACGACTGCCTATTTTTAGGATGGCAGATCCCGTGCTATGCGAGGGGGAAGGCTGATGGCGAGAGAGGTGTGTGGGGATGCCGGTGCCTCCAGGCAGAGCCTCACCTGCGCTCCTGCAGCACAAATAGTGTCTTGTAGTGTCATTTATCTCACTCTGTGTCTGGATGGAGGTGCATAATTGAGCAGAGACTGTATTTACACGCAGTTGTGTCTGGTGAGGGGTTTGGTCTGCTTGCAGAAATGAAGTGGGATATGGCAGCAGCACTTCTGCGTGCAGGTGTCTGATGTGTCTTCCCCACTGGCTGGCTTCAGCCTGAGCTAAGGGCAGGGGGGGAAAAATCTCTGGGCCTTTTCACTTCTCTCAGGGTTTGGGGAAAATGGGTGACCTCAGAAAAAGGTTAAAAAAAAAAAAGAAAAGGACAACCTTTTCTTGCTTGAGGGGAACAGTGTGTGAGTACAACTTGTATCAGTCACCAGAGAGGCTAAGCCAGGTGTCTGAGGATGTAGTAAATGGGGTTTCACAAACTCCACTGCTCCACAGCTGTGTACAACACCGTGTATCTTCCTGTGCCAGTTGCTCTGTTCTGCGTAGATGGACTTGTTCTTTTATCTCCAGGTGTATGGAACTGCATCCATGTGTACAAACACAGATTTTGGGGGTTCGTTCACTCATCTCCAGGCATGACCTGAAAGCTTTGCTTTCAACCGAGGACAAGTCGTTCATTGAGCAAAACCAGTCTATGTGTAATTTTTTTTTTTTTTTAAATCTAATACATAGCATAACAAACTTTTTCCACTGGCTCGCCCCATGGATTCATCATCCACACTGGTGATGCTGAGGGAGAGGGAAAAGAGAGCCCATAGCTGTTCTTTTTAATATTAAATCCTTGCAAGTGCTCTGACAGAGAAACCGCTCTGCCAGCAGCCTGCACAGTTCGTTCACATGTGCTAAACTGCTCGAGGTGCAGCTGAATTTCTCTAAACAATAGGCATTTGTTTAAAAACACTTTGACAAAAGTGTTACAAAGGTTTTGTGTTGTTTTTTTTTTTTTTTTCCGTAGGAAGTGAACGCTTATGGAACTGTCTTTACCTTAAGTGTCGTTTTCAGGTACATGTACGTGTTCCTCTCTTTGTTATTTTCCTTACAAAAACGTTTAGGTTTGTTTTGTTATTTTAAAGAAAGAAATATTTTCTCTGAGTTTTTTGTTGTTTTTGTTTGGGTTTTTTTGTTTGTTTGTTTTTATGTTTGTTTTTTTTTTGTCTTCTTCCTAGTAGATTATAAGAGAAAATAAGTAAAAGCAATACCCTGCAACAGTTCCCCAGAGAGAAGGGAATGGTTTTAAGCTGAAGGAGTACAGGTGTAGATTAGATATTAGGAAGAAATTCTTTAGTGTGAGGCCCTGGCACAGGTTGCCCAGAGAAGCTGTGGCTTCCCCATCCCTGGAAGTGTTCAAACCAGGTTGGACAGGGCTTGGAGCGACCTGGTGCAGTGGAAAGTGTCCCTGCCTGTGACAGGGGAGTGGAATGAGATGGGCTTTAAGGTCCCTTCCAACCCAAACCGTTCTAGGATTCTATGAACAAGTCACCTGCCTCCCAAGCTTGTTGCTGAACGTTTTGGATGCCTTTTTCGAAGGCCCTTTCCTGTGGAAGGATCCTTTCTGCTGCACCCAGCCCCAATTAGAAATTAGTGTTCTTGAAAAGGACTTCCTAAAAAGGAAGAGAATTGTCATATCATCTAAAGCTTCTCTAAAAATACACAATCAAAGGTCTGGGGTGATCAGGGTGTAAATGTCCAGCAGCGTGCTATTGAGGTGGGGCTTGGAGAACTGCTTGGTGCCAGCTGGAGCAAAGACAAGGAAGACTAGGGTTGCTTTAGTTTGCTAATTGCCTCCATTGCCTATCAAGGCTGGAAAAAATAACAAAAATAAGAAATCCTCTGCTCTTGGACTGCAGGAATTGCTGCAGCAAGTGAGGCCTTGGTTTTGACCTGGTGCAACGGTTTGTTTATAACAGCAATGACAAATTCCTGTTACAAAGTGCTGGGATGCAGCAGTGTTTGGATTGCCAGACCCTGGTGGGATGCAGCTCCCCGCTCTCCTGTTCAGGTGGCAGCACTTGCTGTGTTACAGCTCTTTGTGGGAATCCCCTGGATTTGTGGAATGATGGAGAGGATGCGCTCTCCAATGGGGCAGCATCTAAGAGGCTCCAAAGCCTCAACCTCCTGTCAGTTTTATTTTCTTACTGACTTCTGCCCCTGTCCTGGAATAAACATATGCATGTGGACAAGCCTGGGTGGAGGAAGCAGGGTCTGTGCCTAAAACCTCTCCTGCACTGAGCCAGGAGCTCCTGGCTCGTGAGTTTTTGAGGCAACTTCTGTTAGAAACAGGGCTGTCTGGGCGCCCCTTCCAAGCAGACACGGGTTAGCAGTAAAGCACGGAGCACTTTGTCAGCCTGGTGCTGAAGCCTTGACATATGGAGCTGGGATGGTCCTGGATTGCAGATTTATCCCCTCGGAATAAAGCCAGCCATCCAAAACAATACGAGGGGGACACACGAGAAATTCAGGAAGGCAACTGCTCCTCTTAAAAACAAAAAAAAAAAAACCCAAAAAACACAACCAAAACCAAACCCTAAAACAACAGGAAAAAGTCCCAAACCCCCAGCCTTGGTCTGGGCAAAGAAACAGCGAGGGCTTGCCAGCATCAGTGGCTTGCAGCACAGTCTCGGGGTTTGCAGAGCGGTGGCCAAGGTGTTACGTTTTCTGACTCTAAATGAGGTTAATGAAAGTTGCATGCACTCAAATCCCCCTGCGCCACTTTGAAAATGCAGGAGCTAGTAGCGGTTATTTATTGATTTCATTTTGGCCCTCTTGGCTCGTGTGGGAGGTTGGAAGTGAGAGAGCAGCCGCCTGTGTGTGTGTGTGTGTGTGAGAAGGAGGGGGATAAAGTGAGTATGGATACAGAGAACGTAGTGCTGGCACCTGAGGAAGTCTGCAATCCCCCAGATTTGGGGATTTTTTCCAAGCACCAGTTCAGATGGTCTGCAGGGGGGCCTGGCCTGTATGTGCCTGCGCCTCCATTCTCAACCACGCACACTCCACCTCGCCTGCAAGCTGCCCAGAGCTGCAAAAACTGGCAGGGGAAGGAGGAACAGAGAGCCACTGGGTAAGCTTCACTCCACAAGGGGATACTGGGTCAGAAACCCAGAAAGCCTGAGTCATCATAAAGGTCGATTTTAAAAAATATTTTTTTCCCCTCCTCTCTAATTTTTCAGAATCTCAGCCCGTAAGACTCGTCGGTTCCTCAGGATGGAGGATGGGAAGGGTGACTCTTGGTTCACACGCAGCTGTCCGTACCCAAGCGTGCCCAAAACATCTGTCATCGGTGGAAATGAGCATTGTTCTGGCAAGGCTCTTCTTTCTTTGCAGTAAAGAACAAGCAAATTTGCTTATTTGTGGTTAATGCGTGTTCCAGATGGACAGAAATGATACATGACACGCAGCCCCACTGTTGCCCAAACTACCGAAGCGCTGTGGAACATGTTTGCAGCACAAAGACAAGCTGGGGAGATTGTTTAACTTACTGGTCTCCAGTTTGGAGCAAGTCCTTCAGCCGCAATATAAATGCAACCTCCCGGCAAGCTAAACTTTCTCACAGAAATGAGCAAAATTCTCAGAGGAGAAGAGCTGTTCCCTTCTGCCCTCCTCCACTGAGGTGGCAGCCCCCATGGCATCTTCTTGGTGGCCACTTTCAGGCCAGTGTTTGCCATGGAAGCAGGTACAGAGCCCTCGCTTGTCCCTGCAGACGACGGTTTGCCTCTTGCGCTGATGCTGTGGCTTGTATGCACTTTGTTTGTCACACCAGTATGCCACCTGTGTATGAGAATTTTGGCATGGAGCTGATGCTCTTTGTGAAGCTTGGCCAATTTTCCCACCTGTGCTGCTGCTAAAATTCATGAGAGTGGGGGGAGTTTGCATCTCAGTGCCCTGATGCTTGTTTAATTTACCATTCCCATTGCTAATTCAAGCTGTTTTGGGGGGTTTGTGTTGCCAAATCCTTTCTCTGTGAATTTTATAGGAGAGGAATAGACTCTCCAGAGGAGAAAGTCTGTCTTCTTACTCTTCAGTTCACCTGGGAGATCTGCTATGAGGTGAGACATCTTTTCCTGCCTTATGAACTGCCTCTTTGGCAGCAGTGATGTGGTACAAGTAGTCTCAGTCAGCGTGTGATGAACAGAGGGGGCTCTGGATGTGCACCCCTTTCCTTGCTTTGGAACCATGACAGAGGCTTTTCTGGGCCCTTGTGCCCAGGGCGAGCCTCCTCTGTCCTGCCTTGCAAGAAGTGACGTGGAGAAAGGGGGTCCAAAAAGGGCTGGGAGGAGACAGAAAGGGGCAAAGCTAAATATCATTAGTGTCTTATTCCTGTGGAGTGACAGACATGTATGATGGCCCTCTGATACTCCAGCACCTGTAAAATGCGATTATTCTCAAAAGTGGCTCTTGCTCCCAGCTGAGTCCTGCCCTGTGCTGTGATCCAGGCCACTGCCAGCAGAGAACCACAGCCAGGGTGTCTCAGATGTGCTCGCAGGTTGGAGCAGAAGCAAGGCAAAGCCTCCATGTGTCTCATGGCTTTGACCCCAAACAATGCGCTGACGGTATAAATCAGGAGTTGGCTCAGGCTCACTTGAAGCTCAGCCCAGGTTTGCTTGAAACTCAGCCTAATTTTTCCTGAAAGCAAAGCTGAGTGGGAGAGGAGTGCTGGGTCAGGGAGGGGGGGGTGCTTGGCAGGTCACAGCAGCCCGAAGAGCTGCAGTTTATCAGCTCACAGCAATTATCAGCCCACAGAAGCAGGGCTGCCTGTATGTCTAATTCCTTGCCCATACAGAACCATGCAGATGATGGGCAAAGATGCCCTTGGCGTGCTGGAGTGAGCTGGGGAAGTGAGCTTCTGCCTGTGGATCTAAACACAAACACCTAAAACCCCTCCCTGATTAACCCACCTGGGAAAATCTTGATTTTTTTTTTTTCCCCCCTATTGCTGCCTTTCCATGCAGGTGCTATGAGTCCTGGCTGATGACTGCACCAGCTCCTTGGGGCAGTTCTCATCGTCGGCCGTGCTGCGGTGGGAGAGAGGCAGGGATAAGCGTGTGGACCCTTATCTCCCAGAAATGGAGAAGAAAAATGATGGGAAAAGTTTACAGAGGAGCTTGCTGCTCTCTGGGTTAGCAGCTGGGCCCTAAAAAATGGGCTGTAATTTGGTGGGCTGGTCTATAATTCCAGGACAAGAGCAAGCAGCAAAGCTGGGAAGAAGCTTGCAAGCTGAAAAACCAAGTAGAACTGGTAAGTTTTCTGTGTCAGTGGGCTCAGCCTCCAGGTTCCTGTCGGACAGGGGCTTTCAAGTGGAGGTAGAAGGAGATGTAGGGGTGCCAGTGGCATCAGGGGCTGCTGGGTGCGTGGGGCAGAGGGGTCCAACGGTGCTTTTTGGCAGTTCTTGCCTCAGTAAAGCCCCTCTGGATCCCAAGCAAGCAGTTTCCACGTTCTGCTTTCTGCAGTAATTTTGGTTTTATTGCCTCAGGGAGAGGATTCCTGCAAACAAGTGAAACACAGGCGGGGGGTGATAAAAGGTGCAAATTGAACTGGCCTCATGCAGTCCCTGGGAAGCAGCAGTGGATGAAGAGACTTCCCAGTCTTTTACAGCTCTCTCTTCTTTGTAGTAAATTGGGCTTGAGGTGTTACTGTAAGGAAAACAATAATTTTTTGATGGCTCCATTACGGGTTGTGACCATCCCCCGTGGAGAGCCCTATGGACCGGTGTTTTCTGTTCATTACACCTCACTTTGCCAAGACCTGGTTTCCTGCTGGCAGCCTCATATCCTCCATCTTTGTTTTCTTTTATTTCCCTAAAAAAATAGGAAGGTAATTATTTTTTTTTTTTTATTTCTTGCAGCCTTTCTTATCTCTCCTTACCAAGGGAGAGGTGCAAAAGTGGAGTGGGCAGCAAGAAATCCTTGAGCTCTCACCCCTCCTGCCTATGGGCCCCCCTTAGATCTAGCCTTTCCCCTTTTTTTTTTTGGGAGGAAGATTTTGGGGAGGAAAAAAAAGGAGGGAATGAAGGAGTGGACCTTCTACCCATCCCAGGGTCTGATGCTGCACTGCATCCCTGGCAGGAACCACAGTTCCTGAGAGGGTTAGGGCTCCCTGCTTGCCTTGGGCTTCTCTTCAGCATCAGAGTCCTAGCAGATGCTTTGCAGCCTTCCCACAAATGTTTGGGAAGAGAAGCCAAAGTTAGGCTCTTTTGGCAGCATTTCCACAACAAACCCCTAGCTCCCAGGGAAGATGGATGTTATTAACCCAAGCTGAGTCCATGGAGGGGTCCCCAGGCTGGTGCCAGGGGCTGCTGCTGCGGGGGGGCTGGCCTCCAGCTGGCAGTGTAAACTGGGGAGGAGATAAAGGCAAGTGGCTCTCCCCCATCCTTGCCAGCTCTTTTTCCTCTGCAAAGGGCTGAAATCCTGAGTAGCAGGAGCTCCCCTCCCTCCAGGGCTATCCACTTTCCATTTAGTGGGATTAAGGTCTGACTGTCTGGCCCTCCCCAGTTTGGCAGGGCTCCTTGCTACTTGTTTCTTCTCTTTGAAGGTCCGTGTTCAGCCGTGGCGAGGGGCTTCTGGTTTTGGAGGCAAGAGTGTCCTTACTGAGCCATGTCCAGGTTTCAAGGCTGACATTAGACAAAACAGGGAGGTGACTCAGTCCTTTTTGGTACAAGTTTCCAGGTTCCCAGCTGCTGTAGGAAATAAACAGCAAGTGGTTAACATCAACAGTAAGACATATAGAAGAAAACGTTGTCCTAACAACATTAAATCTATGGTTTAAATTGGGCAACGACAGGAAATTTGGAATTAAGGACGGACGCTTGTCTCACGCTTCTCCGTTTGCCTTGGGAAATAAAAATAATTGAGGCACAAAGAGAATGAAATGGCACTGGAAATGCCATATTACTGCATTTCCTGGCTTTTATGGCAGGGAACGAAGAAGGAAGAATAAATGAGGTCTTTTGTGTCCTTCAGTTCAAAGTGATGGCAACAAAATCCATCCAGGTCTCAAGAGTCAACAGAGACTGAGACCAGTTTTACTCATTTTTATCACTGTGTTGTGTAGCCATGACACTGGAGAGGTTCTTCCTTCGGGGGCAATTATTTGTTTCTTTTATTTGAGCAGCTTATTGAGGTTTTTTTCGTCCAGCTCCACTGGGACTACTTGGATGCCAGAGAACAGGTTCAGTACAAAAAAAAAAAAAAAAAACCCTCACATTTACTGAGGTACAGAGACTTCTGAAGGACAGAATTATTTCCAGGTCAAGAATCAAGGTAAGCTGTTGAGGTTCACTTGTGGGCACTGCCTGGGCAGAAGGTCTGAAACTCTTGCACTGTTAAAATAGGTCTGTAAGTCCCGTGTGTTCCTACAAAGTCACCTTCTGATGCTCTCGTTGATGGCATGGAGTGTTTGTTGAATGATCAGCTTCATAGAGATTGCAGAACAGGAACTGCTGGGTAAGGGCCCAGAAAGTCAACTGAATGACTGAAAGATTTAGCAGCCTTTAACTGTTGAGTTGTTCGGGTTTTTCTGGAAGAATGTGCTGGTCCAGAGGTGTTAAGAAACCCTATTGATGAAAAGGTAACTTCTGTAGACTGGAAATGCTTTATTCATAGTTCAACAGCTAACCTGGGAGATCTCTAATAACAGCTCAGTTCAGGGCATGTTCAGGTTGTTCCCCAAAACCTAAGAGAGGAAAAAATCAGGTTTGAAAAGGATGTTGGCTGGGTCCTGGGTCAGGGATGCTGTTTTCTCCATGTATCTCAGCATGGAGGAGGGGTTGGTGAGTTTGGAACACAGACAGAAATACAAGGAAGGCCTTCAGCCTGGAAATGAGTTGTACATGTTACATCGTTTGCTCTTTATCCATGGTTTGGTTTTTTGTGGTTGTTTTTTTTTTTTTTTTTAAGAACTGTCTGTGGACATTTGGAGATTATGCTGTTAGCTGAACGAACAAAAGGGATTAATGTTGGGCTGGTTCATTCCTCCACCCATCTTGGAATTCATTACCATTCATTGCCACTAACAGAAATAACGTGGGGACCAGCCGTGCACGGCGCTGCTTCCTCCATCCCAGTTTCCCCAGAGCGGCAGGATTGTCCTTGGACACCACCAGGCACGCAAGGGAAAGGAGGAGTCAGACTTCCCCCAAACAGCTTGGTCACGCCAGGATCCCAAAGCACAAGGCTAGCATCCGTCCTAATTCCTTTTTACTAGAATCAGTGAGGGCTGAGGGATGTTAGTTTGATGTTTGCCTGTATGTATTTAAATGTGTGGGCACACTTTAATGCACATATGTCTGGGGGAAAGGTTTGAGCTTGGCCTCGTCCCACTTTTGAGCAGAATGTCAGTTGAGTTGTTACCAGAGTCTGCTGCAGTCCTGAAAACAACCTTCCTGGGACCTGCTCTCCTTCCTGCCAGAGTCAACTGGAGGAGCCACCCTTGAGGCTCCTCTGTCCACAGTGGAGGTACCAGCCTGAATGAGAGCAGGTCACGGAAGAGTAGCTGCACATTTCCAGATGCCAGGAAGAATGAAACCAAACCTATTTCCCCCAGAAAGCAGCTTAATTCCTTGCAAGTGCTACAGAGGATCCAGCCTGTCCTGAGCGTCCCACTTGCTGTCCCATAGGTGTTAAACCCATGTCAGAGTTCCACTGGTATCTGCTGGCAGGGAGCAATTCTGCCTTTGAGTGGGGTGGCAGATGGGATGTGACATCTGAGCCTGTGGGCTCGTGCCATCAAGCAGAGGGAGCAAGCAAGCGAGCTGCTCCTGCATGAGGTGAATCACTGAGGAGCCCACCAGAACCTCAGGGAGATCCTCAGTGTGTGGATAACTCACATTTTTGATGTGTAACAGCAACTTTCAACCACGCTGACCCTACCTGCAGCTGAGCTGGGTTGTGTCCCAAGAAGGTGGTGAGGTCCTAGAGAGCAAACCCCCTGGAGAGCACACAGCTCCCATGCTGCTGGCATGTCATGGGGATGTGTTACACCCCCTCCAGCACTGGGGGCTGTGGTGTGCGTCCTGCTCCACTCACCACTGTGAACATTTTGGTATGCAACTTGAAGTGGTCTGGGAATTTGGCTGCCTCTGGGCCATGGCGTCCGAAGCAGGGGTCCAGAAAATTGGTGTGCGTGCACTCTGTGGCCGCTCAGAAAATGCTGCCGATGGGGCCAAATTCCTCCCTCTGGCTTGCGTGCCAACAAGCCACTAATTTCACTGGCAGTTGAATGTGCATATCTGAGGGCAAAATTTTGCCAAAAGCCTTTGAGCAGAAGTTTTGGCATAATCGCCCAGCAGAAAAAGGGCGGGAATTGCAAGTGGCATTTTGCAGAGAAAGAAGAGAGGGGGGGGAAACAAAGTAGAAATCAAAGCATTGAAAAGCTTTGCAGTAACAAAACTCTTCTCGGTCCTTTAAACAGCACAATAGCTATTGATGGATTAAAAAAAAAAAAAATAGGATGGCACATCCTCTTGAATTTATTCTGGTCCCAAGGGGCAGCAGCCCTTGGCATTTTTTTCAGAAGAAACCCTTGAGTAAACATGTCCAACGTGGAAAGACACAAAGCATGTCATAAAAACAATTTGTAAAACGTTCTGGGAGACACACCAATGCTGTCAGGGCTGGGGAGCTGCTTAGCTTCACTTTGATTTACAGATAAATACAGTGTGTCTGGGGCTCCCAATTGCCGACTGTGCTCCTGATTACGTGCTGTGTTCTGACTCCGTGGGATTAATTGGGACCACCGGGAAGCGTGGCAGCGAGAGCAACCTTCCTGATTGCATGTGGGTGTAGGAGCCAAGGAGGAGAGTTTGTGTGGAAAGGTGGGGCTCAGCTTCTCCCATCATGGGACTGGGGACATGGAGTAAGGTGAATATTGTAAAATTAGGATTTTCTGGATGTTCCCACCCAGGCAGAGCTCTGAGTATTGAACATGGCTGTATCTGTTTTCAACTGTGATGAATGTTTCAGTGGTTTTGGGGGTTTCTTCTGGGAACTGAAGTGAAGCAGGTGCCCAGTTGAGATATTTTGTTTCCTATGGCATGATGAAACGTGTGAGAACATTTGCCCTTCAAGCCCATGATTCAGGAAACCAAATGTTGGAGTGGCCTGGAGGGGGCTGGGGGGGACCTGGCTTTTATAGGTGAAGGGGGTGGTTGGGGGCCGTCCATAAAAGAGAGATGAGGTTTTCTGGAATTGCAAGTGCAGAGTTAACTCATGCAGAGCAATTAACTGGCGCTCTAACGGTTGTTAATTACTGGGCTTTCCCTCTGGAAATGTCAGGCACTTTTCAGGATGCCATTGTACTTAAACACAGAGGCTGGAACCCAGCAGGAGTCTGCTTCAAGTGTAAATAAATGTCAGCTTTTGGTACAGGGTGAGTTTGGCAGAAAAGCTCTTCTTTGTAGATAGGAACAGGGAAGCCAGGAGGATATGCCATGGAAAACAGCTTTGTGCTGAGGCTTGGGGGGTTTTGGTGTTGGCTTTTTTTTGTTTTGTTTTGTTGTGCCTATTTTTTTTAAATATGTCTCAGCGAGGTTATGGAAAAAAAGTACAACTGCATCTGCTGAAAGGGTTGTAATATTGAAGAGAAAACCTCACATCCTGCAGATGCAAAGAGAAGAAAATAAGTTTTATGCGTGCATGTGGAGAACAGGGGTGAGGTGAAATTAGCTTCTAAGAGCAAGGGTTGCTTATAGGCGATACTTCACCACCCCACCTTATATCACTCTTGTGGTTCAGGCCAACTCTGCACAGGAGTGTGATGGCATGAGCCCTTGCCAGCAGAGAGGGGCTGTTGAGTTTTTGTCCAGGGCTCAGTTTCTAAACCCAGCTCTAAGTGCTCCTTGACGTGCACCAGGTCTGGATCCTGGTCTCCACTTTGCTGAGGTCTCCGATTTTTCTAGATCTGATCTTCAGCTTGCAACTCCTGCCTCCTGTTCCTGGTTTTTGGCCAGGGAGTTTAATCCTTGGCTCTCCAGCTTGCATGTGAGTACACAGCAGAGGGGATGTGTGTGTTGCCTCTGTGCTTTTTCCAGGCAGCAGTGTTGTGATGAGGCCAGCACGGTGTTTGCTAAGGTTACTGTTCCAGGTTTGGCTTCTGCAACTGGTATCCATTGTGCTAATTGTGGGAGGGATTCTCCTTGTCCGATTTCAGGTGAGGAAGCATGCAAGTGCAGATAAGTACCTTCACCTTAGCGTGCAGAAGTGAGCAGAGATCCCTGGGAGAGGTGAGAGCTCACTGCAGAAAAACATGAATAAAGCCAAGACGGGATCACCTTACGCCTCTTGCTGCCAGCAGGGTCTACAGACCTAATACAGGAGACTGCCAATAGGGAAGAGGCATTTTGAGGGATACTCGTGGTTTCCGAGGCTCGGGAAGCAGCGTGTGAAAGCACCTCCTCACCCCCCAAGGCAGAAAACCACCTTTACCATCGTACCATTTCTTGCAGTCAGGCACCTTGGAGGAATTTGTCAGTGGGTTGCTATTCCAGACAGGTTTCTGCAAAGTTCCTCTACCTCTTACGCAGATTCTCGGACCCCAGCCACAGGGACCCTCCTTGGTTCAGCTGGAGCAGGAGCAGCCACGTGCACGGGACGCTGGATGCCCAGACTCTGCCATCGGAACCTGAGGTAACGGTGCAAGCACTCACTGCCTGCCTTCCTTGGCTGTCCTTGGCATCATCAACGTCAAAAATGGAGCAATAACACCTTTCCTCCCCCCTTCCCCTTTTATCCCTTCTGAAGTGGCTCAAAGAGCGCGGGTCTCTTTCCACGGGTCTCCTCTCCATAGCTCACCTCCCTCCCTGCCCTCAATTGAAGACAGCTGCCAGGATGCATTTTTGCTGTTCGGCTGAAGTGAAAACACATGGAAGTGTGTGTGTGTGTGTGTGTGTGTGTGGTGGGGGGGAAATGAAGGGCAGCCTTTACAGCTTAATTTCTGTCATTTCAGGAAACTCGGGTCGAGGCGGGGAGAGCGGCCTATCGAGCACGGGGGGTGTTCGCGTGCACAGGGCGAGACCCTCAGAAGATGGCGGCTTTGCCTGAGGCGACGTGCCACAGCCCTCCGGTAGTCCCTGTGAAGAACTGGGGCTGCTCCTTGAGCCCGGGAGCCAGTTTATCCCAAATATCCAAGACCACCAAGGGTGAGCAGGTGCCCTCTGCCCAGGGTTGTGAGTTAGGCTGAGGGGTCCTTGTGAAGAGAGGTGGGAACTGCCTGGGGACGGCTGGGGGGTCTCCGTGAAGAGAGGCGGAAACTGCCGGGTGGTGGCAGAGGGGTTGAGGGGTCTCTGTGAGGAGATGCGGAAACTGCTCGGGGATGGCAGAGTAACGGGTTAAGGGGTCTCTGTGAGGAGGGGAGGCAGGAATGCCCAGGGATGGCAACAGTGTTGTCTCTGAGGGGGATGGCGGGAACCGCCTCAGGCATGGCCGGTTCCAGCCAGTTGTGGCCAGATGTGCGGCCCTCACAGCCTGTTGGTGCAGTGCCTTGGGGAAACTGAGATAAAAAAGGGGGAAAACGCTGGAAAACGAAGAGGAACGAGAGGGGGGGAAAAAGCGAGGAACAGCCCTCGCGGGTTGCGGAGAAGGTGGGGGGGTCCTCCCCTGCCGCCTGTGGAGACGCCATGAAGGGGCAGGTCTGTGCCCGCCATTTTCTCCCCGTCCTGCTGAGGCGACGTGTGGGGGACAGCTCGGCCTGAGCTTGGGTCACCTCATTTATACGAGGAAAAGGAGGAAAACAAGCCCAGAACCGTGAGTTTCATCTGTGTGGCTGTTGGGTTCAAGTGACAGACCCCGGGGTTGTCGGCTCGAGCCCCGTGGAGCCTAGTTCACGTTGCTGAGTCCACACAAGGCTTTTAGTTCGGTTTCCTCGCTGAAAGAGTGTTAAGGGAAGCGTGTGGATGGGTTTTCAGGTTTCAGGGCACTAGATGCTCTGATGACAACACAGGTTTAGCGCTGAAGCTCACAAGTTTCTCTTCTTATGTAAAAAAAAAAAACCCACAACGTGTTCCTTTTCTGGGGCAAGAATGTGTTTTGTCTAAGTAAGGGGGAAGAAAAGTTGCTTTGGCACTTGCAACTGATAATGTATTTTGTGAGACAACTGGTTTTGACTATAGCCTAGATTTGATAGATTTGTGCAAAGTTAAATGAAGATAACATAATTTTATTGCTATCGTGATGTAAACTGAGACATAGATCTGCCAAGAAAGGTATCCCTCCCTCTGGTATGTTGTAGACTCGCATATAGTTTATGAATGTGCAGATTAGCTGGTTTAGGGCTAAAAGTGGATATTGAAGACTACCTCTTTGGATCATTCATTGTGGTTTTGTCCTTGTGAGGCTGAGAGAATGAGGCAGCTTGATGGACTGATTTTGTTAGCACAGCCATGGCTTTTCACCAGAAACAATACTTAACTGCTTACTGGCTGGCTTCAAACTAAACGAGGAGAGATTTAGATTAGGTATTAAGAACAAATTCTTCCCTGTGAGGGTGGGGACGCCCTGGCACAGGTTGCCCAGAGAAACTGTGGCTGCCTCATCCCTGGAAGTGTCCAAGGCCAGGCTGGACAGAGCTTGGAGCAACCTGGGCTAGTGGAAGGTGTCCCTGCCCATGGCAGGGGTTGGAATGGGATGATCTTTAAGGTTCCTTCCAATCCAAACAATAGTAGGCTCCATTCTGTGATTCTATGCACTTCCAAACACTGTTCCACACAACAACCCTTGCGTGGCTCTTTGGAAGGGTAGCCCCCAGAAATCAGTCAGATGAGGGTATTTATGAAATAAATTCCCTGAAAGGAGGAGGTTTTGATCCCCAGTGGATGCTTCTTGATGTGGTAGGGCAGGAGGGGAAAAAGGTATCAGACTGCTGCTGTCTATATGAAGGCAGAGCAAGAAGAGAGAGCTGGTGTGTGGCAGACAATAGCTCAGCGTTGACAGGTTGATAAATATGCCTGCTACCGAGATCATACCATTGGCAGAAATTGCAGACAATTAATATCGATAGTGGAGGTGTGACCTCCAAGCCAGGCTGGGATTTTTCAGTGACTGTTGCCAGCAATGGTCTGTGAGGGCTCTTGCTGGTGCTGAGGCACATCTGACGTAGACGCAGCAGCATGACTGGCCAATATGTTTTTGTCAAAAAACATACTTTATTTTTCATTATTTCTTTCTGCATTTGGGCTTTTTTTTTTTTTTTTTAATCAAAACCATCACTTTTTTCTTTCATTTTTCCAAAGGCGCCAAACACACAAGCCTTTAAAGCGAAACAAGCCTGAGTTTTCTTTTCCCTCAGGAAACTTGTTTTCCATATTTTCAGAAACCAGTTCTTGCTAGTCCCTGCTGCTAGGCCTCCCAGGCCTGTGTCAGGGGAGCATCAAAGGGGACAGGGCCTGGGAGGAGCTGTTTGCAATCTGGGAATTTTCAGGACTGGTTTTGGGTTCACTGCGCTGCAGTTTCCACACTTTCCAGAATGCGAATTTTTGGGGGGAATTGCCTGATTTTGACTTGGATCTTACTGTGTAGCTGCCTGGTCCTTCAGAGTTTGTTTGTTTGGTTTTTTGTTTGTTTGTTTGGTTTGGTTTGGTTTTTTTTTTTGTTTTGTTTTGTTTTTTTTTTATTTGATCCAGTGCAGCAATTGAGAGTATCAGCCCTGGAACTCTCTTGCACACCTGCAGTGATTGCTCATAGTTTAACATGTCAGTCCTTCTGCATATGTTACTTTTTTTCATGTCTGGTTTTGCACACATTATTTGATTTACTCTGCAGAGGAGTCCAAGGACTTGGCCACAGCAGCACAGGAGTCCAAGGCAGAGCCTGTTGGGACCACAGTGTCCCATGTGTAGTCAGCCAGGGAAATATTGCATTGCCTGCAAATATCCCAAACAAACAGAGGGCAGTTTCAGAGAGATTTGGGCAGGGGAGTGAAACCAAAACAAACTACTCCTTTAAAGTAGTACACGGCCCTGGTCTTTGCTACTGTGGACTCTGTGTAATTGTTTGGGCCGGAGCTGAAGTGGCTGTAAAGTGCAACCACTCAGATTTGATGGTGGTTTACACTTCTTTGCTAAATGTGCATCCCTATAAGAGGTACTGGGAAATGGAGACTCGGGGAGATGCGTGGGCACTGTTAGGCTGTGTAGTGGAGACCTGGCAGCAGATCTGCTGGGTGTTGCTCAACACCTTGGCTCTCCCACACAACAAATGTGCCTGGCTGAGCCTCTCCATCCAGGCCAGCCACTGTGGTCGTGTTCTTGTGTAACGCAGTGCTTGCTGTGGGGCCCATCAGGGCCGAGTCCGCCCAAATGCTCTTAGCTGCAGCCCTGGCTTTTAGGCATGGGCTTCACTAAACCTTCCAGGAGTGATCTTGCCCATCCACAGCATGACTGACATTCACCTGATCTTTGCAGCTCTGGCCTCCCAGAGGTGATGGCCCCAAGGAAACTTGTTCTCAGCCTTTCCCCAAAAAGCTAATTTCAGTCCCATGCACGTTGCTAGGCTGACAGAGACCCCAAAAACATGAAGATAATTAGGAAGGGCACAGAGGCATTGCAATGGGATGGTTGTTCTTCTATCAGCTTGAGTTGAACGTGAGCAGGCTTTTAAATACTGGCCTGGTGACAGGAGCCTTTTCAGATGATGAGGAGGATGTGCTTGTGGGTACCGTGATGTTCAGGACTTCCATGGAAAGGGTTTGATAACTCTGGCTTTAAACTCTTTGTGGTTAATGGTTTATTCATCCTTTTTTTTTTTCCTTGACCCTGGTCAGTAGTTTATCTTAAAGCAACTTATAGTAGCCTTATTTCCCTGCAGAGGGAAGGAAGGAAGACTCAGTGAAAGGCTTTCATTGCTCACCAAAGGCCACCAAGCAGCAGAGTGGCACAGAATGGGGAAAAAAACCTCATTGTCAATCCATCAGGCCACCCAACCTTGCAACAGAAAGGCTAAAAGGACAAAAAATGTCACGGGGACTGAGAGGAAGCCCCAGACTGTCTATCTGAGCTCTTCTGTGAGCTTACACCAGCCACTGCTGCAGATGATGGGTATCTTCCAACACTATTTCCATGCAAGTGGTCAGCCCCTGGCATTGTACTGCCTGGGAGATAGAGTTTGTTCACCTCAGCCCAAGCTGCTGTTCCCAGCAGCTCCCCAAATTGGACACGTGGAACAGGGCAGCTCAGAGACCTGCTCCCAGCCACGTTTGGGGGCTGCACCTCAAGGCACTTGCCACCTCACCTCCCTAGTCCCCCAACGAAGCAAATGACAGCTCAGCCTTGTCGCTGTCAAAGGCAACATTTTAACACCCTGTGGCTGTCAGCAGTGCCAGTGTCCCGTGTGTAACGTGCCACTGGCCAGACCCTGACTGTAACCTAAACCAGGGTTGAACGTATCCTTGATTCTGCCTTGGCAGGAGACAAGAGGATCTTGTGCCATTCAAATCCCAAAGCAGCACGGTGTTTGCTTTCTTAAAATTGTTTTTGATTTGGGGTGGTGTTAAAACAGGTTGAGCAAGCCTAGCAGAGAGAGTCACTCTTGGAAAAGGCAACCTGAAAGGACTTTCCCAGGGAGACCAATCCCAAATCTGGCAGTTACAAAGCTGCTGCAGCTGTCGGATAGGCTTCTAGGAAAAACAACAGGACAGCGAGGCAGGGCTGAAAGCTGAACTGGTACAGGTGACGGAAAGCGATGCTGCCTCACCAGGAACTGAAGTGACCATTAGCTGTAAAAAACCAAACTGTATACCAGGGCATGCTTTGGACAAAGCTGATTTGGGACCTGAATGCACTGGGATATCTGCTGGTGAGTGCAACTGGATTTTCCATCTGGAAGGCACGACTCTCTGACCCAGAAGCCAATTTAAAGTACAAATTAGATCTATCTCCTCCCCAAAATGCAATAAGGACAGGGTGGTTATACAATATGAACCGTTCTTGGTAATTCAGTGGTCCCGAAACAACAAACAAACCAAGCGGGGGGAAAAGATGGTTTGCAGAAGAATTCAAAGCCGAAAGAGCTGGGCTGAGGAATTCAGTCCATATGATCCGGTAGAGATGTGTGCTGCTATTCCTGTACGTCTTGAAAGGAAACTGCCACCAGATCCTCGGCTATTTTCTGTCCGCAGGGCTCTGCTGATATTTCAGCCTGCGCGCTCACCAACCCCCCGTGCTCCGAATGAGCAGGCACAGTTGTGTGCTCAGCCCAGCAGCGTTCCCCGGCGTGCCTGTGAGAGGCAGCTCTCTCCTTGCTGACGCGCAGCAGAGCCCTCAGGAAAGGCAAACCTCTCTGCGGATCACACGGGCTGTGGTGGCTTTGCCATTGCAACGGGCAGGATGGGCGTTTCAGGAAGAATGGCTTCACCAAAAGGGTTGTCAAGCATTGGAACGGGCTGCCCAGGGAGCTGGTGCTCCCCTTCCTGGAGGTGTTCAGGAGGCGACTGGAACTGCACTTAGTGATGTGGTTTAGCTGGACAAGTTGGTGATTGGTCATAGGCTGGACTCAGTGATCCTGGAATTCTTTTCCAACCTAAATGATTCTGTAATTTGCAAGGTGGGTGGTGGGCAGCAATGCCTGCAAAGAAGGGGTTCCCTGCTCTCTCCCTGCTGACCCCTTTTAAACAGAGAAGGGTATTTTATTCACTGCATTGGTAGCAGCATGTGGCCAAATTAAAAAAAAAAAAAAAAAAAAAATTTGATCCTGAAGGAAGTGAACCACTATTTCAGGCAAATGTCCTTCAAGGGCAATTGCAAGGTGTGTTTATTACTTAATATTGGTCTACTAAGTATATATGCTTTATTCCCTGCTGTTTGTAATCAGCAACAGGCCTCTCAAATTTGAAAAAGGTATGAAGCACTCCCGCAAAGTGGATAGCACTGGTTTATCGAGGAGAAAGAGGAAGAATGTTACAGTGCATCATGATGCAGTTTCAGATGCCTGTGGTGAAAATGGGGGCTTGGCTATGCCCTGTAGATACTGAGTTTTGTGGCCAGAGGACCCAGCTCTTCCCTATTCTCATTGGGACCTGTCACAATGGATTCCCTTTTTCTGAACTGGCATAAATCTGGAGTGACTACACTGACGTCAAGCTGCCGTGAGACCCAAGTGCCAAAGACTAAGGAGGCTAAAAAGAGCTTTTTTCCACTGACTTTAATGAGTCCCAAGCGAGAAGAACTGGACCCTTTCTCTTAAAACAAGTTCATTTATTGGCACTCAGCTTCAGACATGTCCCTTGCGTCCCCAGGCTGATGGGGATGCAGTTCACTGACACTGCACATCCTGGAGTACTGCAGCCACCGTGTGAACTGGTCTTGCCAACCTTGCCTTTGGGATGGAAAAGCATCTTTCCATAGTCCCCTTGGAATGCTGCTAGAAGGAGACAAGCCCCTGGTGGCAGGTAAAACCCCAACAAGCTGGAAGAGACTCCAGAGGTGGCTGAAGGTTTACTGATAGAGCTGCTTTGAATAAAGCAGGTTAACTACCCTGCCAGGAGGATTTCCATCAGGTGCTATGAAAGCAGCTGTGGTGGGAGCCATGCTGCTCCCTGACACCATCGATCTGCTCCCAGGGATGGCAGCTCATGTCCTTTCTGCTTTGCTTTGGCTCTGCTCTCTCTCACACTGGAGTGCAGGGGGGGGACCTGCAGGGAGCTGTGGCGTGGGAGGCAGAAGGGCACAAGTGAGGGCTTTGCCCCCGTGCAGGGGAAGCAGGGGTGTAGCAGAAGGACATTAGCAGTGCTCCTTGTCTCCTGGCTTTCCTCTGCGAGCAATTTCCAGGGAAATTGAACCCGACTCCGCTCCATTAGCTGCTAACCTCCTGTCTGCTGAGCCTGTCTTTTGCATTACGATGGAGCAGAACTGCTTTGTGCGTTGCTGTCAGGGTCTGAATCAGCTTTGATAAAAGACCAAGTGCTGGAGTGAGAGGAAGTATTTACCCAAAGTTGTTTTCAATTTCCTGAGCTTGCTGTATCCATTCTCCTTCGCTTCTGGACTCCAAAACAATCAGTCTTCTAGGGGAGCCTCGCTTCATTATTTTTGCTTCCCCCAGTGCAGTTGACACTTAGTCTGGGTTTCCTGGTCCTTCCAGCTCTGATTCATTAACTTCAAAGTCCATACAAAGCTGCTGTGGGTTCCCTGGCTGTTTGCACAGGGATTCCCGCCTGCCCCGGCACTGTAGGGTTTGGTTTTCCTAGACAGAGCTGTGACAGAGCTCTGCCTGCCTCTGCACATGCACGCGGCATCTGGTCTGCCCTGGGCAGGATTTTGGGGTTTCCATCTCACCCTACAACGTGTTCACCCCACGTGTGGACCGGTTGTCCCAGGTGGGTGGCAGCTTGAGCCTAATCTGCATCTGTCAAAGGTGAAGGGTTATTTTAGCGATGGGTGTGGAAATGGGCCGTGGAGGATTAGTGGGAACTCTGTACCTGGCAGAGGTGAGGGGGAGGCAGGATAGCCCAGCTGTGCAGTGAGGCTGGAGGCATTCAGCAGTAGCTTCACACCAAACTGTTTAATGCCAAATCCGAATGCAAATCACTGCTCTGGCTTATCAGTCCCTCGAGTGCCAATGCACCGTGGCGAGCACCTCCTGCACGAGTAACTAACTGAGCACACAGTGCTTGAGCTTGGCCTTACCAGAGGGAGGTTTTCTGCTCAGCAAGGGGCCGAGGGGCAGCTGAGGCTGGGAACAGGGGAGCTCTTCCCCTGAGCCCCAGCCCTGCGCTGGAGAACATTGTGCCCTGCTGATTTCACGCCTGCAAATCTCACCTCTGTTTTTCCACCCGGCTGAGCAGATTTTGAATGTTCAGTCTGAACATTCTTTGCTACAGCTAATGCTTTGTACTTGCTCTAGCTGTGCTGAGAGCCCGGAGTGATGCTCTGCACTAGGGGTTTCCCAGGTTCACCAAGTTTCCAAAGCAGCTTTCCCAGTGTAGGCACATCTCAGTCCTGAGCAAAATATATCTCCCACAGGCTGCTCTGGGAATTTTTAGGCTTTCCAGATAGTGGAGAATAGTGCTGTAAGGGTGGAGGCTTTTTCTTATTTGTAGCAATGTTGTTCCTTTTAATTTACCATCTCTTTCCCACCCAGGCTCTGCAGGAACCAAGATAACAGCAAAAAAACAGCCCAGTAGAGATGACTGCATGCTGCAGCGGCACCGAACACAACCCATTAAAAATGAGCGCCAAACACGGAGGAAAGAACCCAACAACTAACAAAACCCCTAAACCACTGCTGAAAAGAAGTAAAACATCTCTCTGTGAAACGCTTCTTGGCTGTGAAACGCTTCTGCTGTGAGAAAGAAGTTTCTTCCTCCACGAAGAAGGGTGCAGAGCCTGGTTTGCTCGGAGCCATTCCCCTCGTCATCTGAACAAAAGGTGAGAGGTCAGTCGAAAACACGGGGAGAAGCGTGGGCAGCTTAACTGTGTGTCCACCACTTGCTGCCTCACTGTCCTCCTGCAAAGCCTTCCCTCTGCAGGGGGTGGGGGAGAAGGGGTGGCCCCAAACTGTGCAAAACGCGGGTTTGCTTCATCCTCCCTTGAAGGCTCTGACCCCGCCTCTGCAGGAGCTGCTGGTGGCTGGGCTCCCACCCCTGCCGCAGCCCAGCCCCGCTCGGCTGTTCTCACACGGCTCCGGGGACAGGTTCCCACCCCTGCGGCTGCACGAAGCCAGTTTGGCTCCGATGGGAGGGAGGCAAGCAACGAGCTCGGGCGTTTTAGGGTTATGAAAATATAAACCCCCAACCAGATACTGCTAACTCTGCTGCTTCCTTGCTTTGCTCGCTGCTACCAATGCTCGGAGTTCGTATTGTGCAGCGAGTCCCTTTGTTTTGTAGGAAACCAAGTGATTGAAAACAGCCATGATATTAACTATGCGTGGACAGTACATTTTTTCCATGTATTTTCATAACCCTTTTCCCAAAGGATCGAATGTGTCTTTATTCTATAACTCTACAATGGGTTAGAGGAGCTCCTCGGGCGGGAATTGTTCTGCTCCATAGGCTACTTAATGCTTTCTATAAACAAATACCAGATTGGGTAGGTAATAATCTTACCAACCTTACAAGCAAAGTATGTGTAGCTGCTCATTAGAGAGAAAGGGTTGGAGATACCTGTTATGAACCTAGGGCTAAAGATGACAAAATACTGGCTGTGGGTATTTCTTTGTTGTTGTTGTTGTGGTGGGTTATTTTGGTTGGTTGTGGGTCTTTTAGTGGTTGTTTTTGGTGGGGTTTTTTTAGTTGCTTGTTGGCTGGTTGGTTTTTTTTTATTATTATTTTTATAAAAAGCAAGGGTGTGTGTTCAGCTGCATTTCCCACAAAAGAAACGCATGGAAGCTTTGATCTCAGACCTCTATTGTAACTTAGGCATCTCTGCTACCTAAGCTGAAGTCCCTCTAGTTGAGTTTCACAATAATGCTGTAGGATGTATTTTTAAGCTTGCATTTGCCTGCTTGCTTTTTGTCCCTAATTAACACTGTGTAATTCTCTAAATATTGTCTAAACTTCAGCCTTGACATTAGAGCAGGACCCCTTGGTCCTTCGCAATCCTTGGGATGGGAGGTTTCCACTCTGCTTGCCCTTTCAGAAAGGGCTGCTGGGGGCTGACAGGACACTGTGGTGGTGCCCCATGGGGACCCCAGACCATGGGTCTCAGTGGCAGATGCTGCCAAGCTGTTGTGGAGGTGACATTGCCCCACCATAAGCCTGGCAGTCTCTGGGATATAGACCAACTCAGGACAAGGGAAGGTCCGTGACCAGGAAAAAAACCCAAAACAACCCCAAATCTCTCTGCCTCAGTATCCCATTTGTGTGAGAGCACTATAGCTGTTCCTCACAAGGGCCCTGAAAGCTGATGTGTGTTTTTCTATTCCCTCACTTCTGTTTCTCTCAAGCAGCCCCCCTCAGGCATCCTACTCTCACTGCCTTGCCTGGGAGGGACATGGCTGCACTCGCCTCGGCCCCTTGCAGTGCTCCATCTGAGCAGCGCTGTGCAAAGGGATGGTCTGCAGACCACGCACTTCCACTTGCAAGAGTCCTCCCCTGGCCTTGTTTTTTTTACTCTACTCCCTCCTCTCCTCTGCGCTCAGAAAACATCTGTTTCCAGATGTTGTTCTTGAGTCTTAATAAACGCAGCAAAAGGCCTCGAGTTAATATATTTACAATAGCTGGAGATGTTGGCTGCTAGTTAATGACTCGTCGAGCACACTAAGACCCCCATGTTTCCTGGGGGGGGGGGGGAGGACAAGAACAGAAAAAAAAGAGAACTGGGGTGGGGTTTTTCTCCCTAGTAAATGACCTGAAAAGGGGAAATTCTCCCCAGACAGTTTTGGACCCCTTTCCAGGCTAAGTGAAGACATGATGTAGATACCTGGCAGGCTTGAACTGTGCTCATAGAAGCAAGAACCTCATCCGTGCCCAGCTCTTCCATTTTCTGGCCTGTGGCATGGAGTGGTTCACGTCCACGGTGCCTGCCTTGGGTCAGGGAGGGTCTGTTGCAATGATACCACATTGTGCCCTGCCCTGCACATCGTGCCCTTTATGAGCACTGAGTGTCTGTTGCAGAGCGGTGCTGGGCAAAATTTGCCCACGCGCCAATGCCCCTGAGAAAGCTGAGCTGACGGTTCCAGCTACAGAGCGAGCAAGCTGGAGGCTCACCAAACTCTTTGTCACTGATCAGTTGCCCCAGTGCCATGTGCTAGATGGGAAACTCTTTCGCTGCACAGAGGAATTCAGCTGCTTTGGGAGGTATTATACGGGCTATATTTGCTCCAGGTTTCATTGTATGTTTGTGCTGAGGTCCATAACCGCCCCAGAGGACCTGCTAGAAGTGGCGGAAGCGTGTGGTTACTGTCCTTATAAAGAATTGCATCAACCTCCCCGAGGAGAGAGGGATACAGCCTCAAGCTCAGCGTATCAAGGGCGGTCTAGGAGTCACCGGTCAGTGAAATCACTCCTGATTGCGAGTGAGCATCTGCTTCTACTCAGCAAGCCTCGAGAGACACAAACTTGCAGGAGGTTTCAGGCCAGCACCCAGCTCCTCAGAGGCTGTGGAGAGAGCTGTGGAGAGCCGTGCTCACCCCACAGAACGATGAGATGACTCCACATGCTGGGGCCTGTCCCTGGAGGCAGCTCATTTGTGGAGCAGCGCTGCAGACACGACATGCGCGGTCGGCTCAGGTTCGTGGCTAAATTAGTCCATTTGTATTGGCATGGGATGACAGGGCTCCTTAATGCCTCATGGATAGAAAAATTACCCTCCTGCACATCTGCAGCTGAGGCTTCCGCATGAAACCCGGCTGAGTGTGGCTCCCCAGCCTGCGGCAGCTGTGACATACCCCCTAAATGAGCTGATCCGCTGGAGAGGGGCTGGCGGGGAGGCAGGAAGAGGCACTTAGAGAGTCGTTCAGGTGATGCTCGTGTCTGGACAGCAGGGTCTCTATCACAACTGAGAGTGAAAGAGCAGAGACCCCTCCCCAGCCAATGTGGGGAAATGAGATGTAGACACCCAGCAGGTTTCTGTTTTCAGCTTGGAAGGTGGGTTTTTGTGATTTTAGTGCCTAGGCTTGTGTAAAGCGGAGACAGAGAGAGACAGCCTGAGGTGAAACTATGAATAACACAGGTGGGTAGCTGCAGTTATCAGTAGTTCAGCCCCAGTCTGAGGTAGCGTACTTCAGTACTGCCTAGGAAGCTCAGCATCCCAGTTGCCAACTGCTACTTCTCTGAGTAGATCTCTGCTTCCCAAACACTGCATCATCGGCCTCTAAGCATCTCCATTTCTTGCTGTCTGCTCATTTGCTGGGATTGCAGATGGTACCTTGGGTAACTCCACGGACCATGGTTTATCTCTAGCAAAGCCAAAGCCTCAGGGACTCCTTTTCCTTCCTCAAGGAAATAGGCTGCTAACACAGGGAAGAGACTGAGCAAGGGGTAGGAGGTGGGGGTGGCTGTGCCTTCCAAATGAACAGACACCCAGTGTGCGCCAGGTCTCTGGGTAACACGTCTCTGCCCTGCTCATATGAGAAACTGTTGAGAGGCTGCAGCCATCAGAGGGGTGTTTTCCATGCGTGCCGGAACAGCAGCGCAAATTGGAGCAGCAAGATGACAAGAAACCTGCTAAAAGAAATAAAGAAAGGATTTCCTGCCTTGCAGACACTAAACCCCCGTTTTGGGAAGCAAGTGGCTGTGAAAGGCATGAGGCCATTCAGAGAGCTGGGGCTGTGTGCTACTGGGTCCTCCAAGGGTTTGTCTGGTGGAGGAGAAACAGCTCATGCTCGCGTTAACCTGCTCCCAGAAGGTCTTATTTCTTCCAGCCCTCTGAAACAGAGACCGGGCCAGAGATGAATATGAGTTTTCTCTGCCAGTAATTTCCAGCACAGACTGCACGCAAAATCTTCATTTAAAACGTGTAAATGACAGCGAAAGAGCCACAAGGGAGCCAGATTTTAAGAGACCAATTTGCTGCCTAGGTTTTAATGACTGTGCACCATGGTGAGCCCTGCGCCGCTTCACTGCTGAGCGTGCTCAAGGAGGGGATTAAAGAATGGACAGACAGACAAGCAGGGGCTCAGCAGAGCCTGCGTGTCACCCCGGAGGATAAAATATTGTATGTTATGCTCAGAAAAATTGGGAGAGGTGGGCCTCCCTTGGTCCTGAAGAACAGAAGGAGACTTTGTTTCCCAGACGCGTGGCTCGGAGCTGCCCTACAGCACGTTTTGGTGAGACTGCTCCCTGCCAAAGAGGGCTGTCCGTCTGGTGCCCTGTGCCCAGCAGGACACGGAGAGGAGATGATGAGAAGCTCGGCTTCACTAGAGGGCCTCAGCAGATTAGTTCCTCTGAACGCCCTTGGCAGGCTGTACCCCCAAATCAAGCCCCAAAAGTTCCCCCCTTGCACTGCAGCTTGCCCGCCTGGGATGTTTCTCCCTGCGGCCCTTCGCTTGTTTCTTGCAGAGCCCTCAGCTGCCAAGCTCTTGTTTCCAAATGTTTCCCTCTGTTTCTCACCCTGCCTGGCTGCTCTCCTCAAAATATCAGGGTCAAAATGCCCCGCCGCTGGTGCCTCAGGGATGCCCCAGGATCTGCGTGGGGGACGCGACAAGGCGTTTGCACCATCCCATAAAGTCCTCTCGGCTACGGGGAGGAAAGGAAGACGCAGGCTGGTGTGAGCCCAGCCTCTGCTTTACAATCTCTTTCCTGCCACTATAAATAACCTCGGCGAGAGTTACTTCAAAGGAAGGGCTGGCGGCGGAGAGGTGCTTTGGGGACCGAGCGGGACAGGGGCGTCCCACTGCCCGATCCCACCCCGGCGCTTTGCATAAATAAATAAATCATGCAGCAAGGGAGAGGTGGAGAGAGAGAGGGAGAGCAGAGGAGGTTACTTTGGGAAGCCGCGCAGCTCGCTCATCCCAGCCCCGTAGTTCGAAGGGAGTGTGTCATGTTACAGGGGAGCCACGATCAGCCAGAGCACAACGTCGCCGGAGCAGCTGAGAATTACCTCTCTCTAATGGGGACTTTCGTGTGCAAGCTCCTAGCCAGTCTGCGAAGGAACTGAAACGGGCAGCTTAGAAGGAATCAAAAACCTCCCAGCGAACCAAAAGACTGAAACACAGGAGGGAAAAAAAAAAAAAAAATCTCGATCAGATTATTTCCCCCCCCTCGCACTCTTTGCTGCAGTTGGACCTCTTTTTTTCTGCACCTCTTTTATGTGTGTGTGGCTTGTTTTTATTTTTTAAAGACCCCCCCACCCACCCCTCATCCACTTTTGTCGTTATTGCTGTCATTTGTCAGTTGCTGGCACTGGGATCCTCTTGGATGCTCTTTTTCTGTGCCTTCTGGATTCTGCTTCTTGGAGTAGGAGTGAGGCTTTCTTTCCTCTATTTATTTATTTATTGTTTCTCAGGACAGGGAGGGAATGTTGGAAGAGAAGAGCTGGAAAGGCGTCGACGAAGCAGCTTTTGACAGGGGGTGTGTGACTCCCCCCAGGACCGGCGATGGGGAGAGATGCTGCCGCCTCCCTCTCCTGCTGGGCTCGGGGCTGCCCGGCGTCTCCCTGCTTTCTCTGGTGCTGAGCCTCCTGCTGTACTTTCGGACCTCCGATCTGCAGTCCCGGGTGTCCCACTTGGAAGCGGACAGACCCACACAGCTCCCTGCCTGGCTCTCAGCAGACCAAATGGAGACAGCTATTTTGGGAAGAGTTGACCAACTGCTTGATGAGGTCGGTGTCCTTTCATTTTGCATGTATAGTTTGGAGTTCTATAGATTTTAGGCATGTGCGTGCTCGCATGCTTGTGTTACTCGTTTTTTTTCCCCCGTCTTAAAAACCTGGCTCTGCACAAGTGATGCTGCTGCTGGGTTGAATTCCCCGTTTCTCCAGGTCCCTCCCACCTCTCAGACTCACCTGGTGTTTGCTTCTCCTTTCCCCCAGCCCACACTGTGGCTGAACCCTGCTCTTTGCAAAGGGGAAAACCTCTTGCCTGGTCCTAGCAGGGAGGGAAAAACCTCCAGCCTTCTCTGTCTGGTAGCGTTGCCTGCTGAAAGAATTAGAGCTAGAGGTTAAACCTGGGGATTCAGAGTGTGTCTGAGCCCCAGGAGAGGGGCAGGCAAGGCATATCGCAGCCAGTGCTGCTATGGGAGGAGGCAATTTGCAAGCACCCCCAGCGCTGTGATGGGCTGGCTTTGCTGCTGTGCCAGCCCTGACCCCTTCCACAGCTCCTGGCTCAGGGAAATGAGACACACTGGCACTGCCAGGATGGCTTCTGGTACTGCCGGAGCATCAGCGCAGAGCATATGGCTGTGTTATGCCTGCTTGAGCCCCATCCAAGCTCCACTGGACCCTGCGGGTTCTCCTCTGAGCATGGGGAAATGCTGGTGCTGCCTTCAGCAGGTCAATAAAGAAAGCTCAAAAGTGCAGATTTTTGTTGGTGACACCCTTCGCTGTGTTGGTGCTGCTGGGGGCTGCCTGGGCTCCTCTACCCTGGGCGGGATGAGTATCCCACAGTATTCCTTGCCTTGTTGGGCTTTGAAGCAGTGTTGACATGTCAGGGAGCAGATGGTGGTTTGTGTCTCTGAACTCTTCAGACAGGTCCACACTGACCTGTTCCCACAGCTCTGGGGGAGGCTTGGGGCTGAAATTCAGGGCTGGAGCTGTTTCCACCCACCTCTCCTTTTCTCTGTTTACTCCAGCTTTGGCTTGAGTCATGCTGGAGAGATCCCTGGGGCTAGCCCAAAAACTGTTTGTGTCTGCAAAACCCCCTCGTGTGCTGCTGCTGCCAAACGAGGCGAGGAATGGGATGACCAGAGCGGCGTTTTTAGGGACCTGCCCTGGGCGGTGCTGCCTGGCACCTGGGGTGACCTGGGCCCCCCTCCTGCTTTCCAGGAGCAGCAAAGGTCTGTGGTGAGGAGTCAGCCTACGGCTGACAGGCTCGGCTTCTGTTTATGGGTCTTGTGAGAGCAGCCCCTGGATCGGCTGGGGTTCGCAGCCAAAAGCTGTGAACCTCGAGTTAGCAAACACCGCAGGAACTGAAGGATTTGATTTTGACTTGTCTCTTAGGATGAGGAATAACTGGAACATAGAGTCCGTGGGGTAGTACCCCATTTAAACGAAGTTTTTTGGGGAAGCAGAAGCATTTGCAAGTGGTTGGAAGAGCTGCGCTCTTGCGCAGGGACTCCTTCCCCACCTCCGGGGCAGGGGATAACGTGCAGCGATCCCCCTGTTCCTGCTGGCATTAGTCTGCTGGGAAGTCGCAGTTTATCTCTACCAAGTGATTTGAGAAGTGCTACAGGATGCCTGCCGGGAGCAGTGCCCGGGGCCGGATGGCCCCCTGTGTCCTGCGGGCTCTGCTGGCCACGGCACCTTTCCGCCTTTTTATAGCTCGGCTTAGCGAGGAAACGGGCCTCTCACGGTGCCCGTGTGCCAGGCAGCGCCCCTGTTTTCTGAGCAGCCCCTCCTGTGCTCCTGGGGGTGGTCCCAATCCCCCTCGCAACCAGCGTGGGGAGCAGCCGTGGAACAGGAACGACGGGTTGAGGGGGCCAGCACTTGCTCCCGGGTACCACCAGGGTCACCAGCTCTGTGCTGGGTCACGGCTTCAAAAAGAGCTTGAAGAAAAGTGCCGGAGCCTGTGGAGGAGCAGGGATGCCTACCCAGATCTCCTGTCCCTTTACACTTGGGTAGATCTGCTGTCCGTGGAGGGAGGAGAGCTCGTGTCCCCTGGGCAGGAGACCCTCCTCAGCTCCTCTGCCCACTTCCCCTGGGCTCCTAAACCTCAGGTCTCCACACTCAGCCAGAAGTGCTGTCATGGGCCAAGTGGCTCAAGGTCCGGGGTGGGAGTCTGCTGGTGGACAGATGGTGAGATGGCATATGGGGCTTTTGCTTAGGAAAGAAAAACAAATCCCCCCCCCCGTCCTCCTTTTTCATTATGTCTGAAGTGGGGCTAAGTGGGATAGGTCCCCTGGACTGGCTGGCACGGGGCAAGGATGGAGAAAAACAGGAAAGATAAAGGGGAGCAGGAAAAGGATGGGAGAAAAAAAATAAGGAAAGCAAAAGACAGTTGTGAGCATGACTAGGGGAGAGGGGCTGCGAGCAGGCTGCTGTGATGGACGTGAAATTCATTCCCCCCTGCTCAGACCCTCGCTGCCTCTCGTTGCCACATCCTCACAGAGTTTCCTGGTGTTTCGACCTTAATGGGTTTCACAGCTGCCAGCTCAGTGTTATCCATCACGAAATAAAACAGCAAAGCTTTAAAGGAAACCCAGCTTTGGAAAAAAAAACCTGGTCTGAGGCAGGCTGGGAGGTGGGAGGTACGGGGAGCCACGGCACAGGAGCACATTTCTAGCTCTGATGGCCTGTGAGGATCAGCTGGAGAAAAATGAAGAAGCCAAGTCTGCGAGGGCTGATAGAAGAGCTCTAAGGTTATGCTCAAAACCTGTACTGCTCTGTGCTCCAAGCTGGAGTGTCATTCTCTGCAGTCTGTGCCCAGGTGTGCCCTGGATGTTCCCAAGGGTCTGCGAGGGACAACCATACAGACTGCAGTGAAAAGTGCAAAATGCTCTGTTAGGTGCCTTTCTTCTAGACATGCAAAAATAAAGGAAGCTGGCAGGGAGAGGAGCTGGGTTGGTTTGCTTAAAGTGTTAATTTAAAGGCAGCTGGTGGGGGTGTTTTCTTAATCTTGGAGCCTGGTTTTTGAGCACCCCGGCTGGCTGTGTCAGTGTTTCCATCGCAGTTCGGGAGGAGCAAGGAGAGGGCGGCAGATGCTTTCCCAGAGGC
The DNA here is from genome assembly GCF_003031625.1 of Empidonax traillii. Taxonomy (NCBI): domain Eukaryota; kingdom Metazoa; phylum Chordata; class Aves; order Passeriformes; family Tyrannidae; genus Empidonax; species Empidonax traillii. Next base: position 92,768 of record NW_020956273.1, on the reverse strand, counting down.
AGCCTGACCAGCACTTCACTCGCTACTGTGTAAACCTCTTGCCTCGTGTAGGCGAGTGTCAGAGGGGAATTTCTACCAGACACAAATTGACTGGGTTTTCCTATAAAAACATCTGTGCAGAGTGGGCCAGAAACAGGTAGTTCGGGGGAACTTTACCTTCAAGTAGGAATTCCTCTGCATTTATGAGACGTCATAAAATCATACAAAGAGCGCAAATAAACTCATATTCGCAGGAGAGGCAAAGCTTTCCAAAGAAGAAAACAAGGTCCTTTCCTATGCTGGATAACATTTGGTACTGTTTCGTTTGCCAAAAGCTCATCAGGGTGGAGAACAGGATGGATTCAGTGCTGCTGCTAGGAGGAACAATCCCCGAATTTGTGAGTTTGTAGAGATAGAAGTGTCTATGTGTAACACAACTGCAGGTATCCTGTGCAGCCTGGGGGAAGATCAGCTGCCCCTCTGCACCGTGGTGAGCATGCTCAGCCTCTCTGGGGGTTGTGTTGAAGGTATTTGTTGTGGCTTTAGTGATGCTAGAGGCATTCACGGACTGTGCCCGTGACTGGGGAGGGAGCATCGATCCTGACTGCTTTCCTAGTAGTCTCATTTTACTGGGACTCTTTCCTTACTTGAGCAAGCAAAGGAGGGATAGCTGGAAACTTCCCTTTCCCTCCCAACTTGAAGCTTTTTTTCTTCTACTTTTATTCAACATCTCAAAGCACACTGCTCAGTTCTGCTTCCCAGCATCTGCAAGCTTGTTCTCAACCCGACCTCCATCTTCAGCTTAGGGTTTTCTATCCCAAAATACCAGATCTGATTTTTTTCCTTCCAACTTCTCTGGTAGCTAAGTCCTGTTTCTTTTCAGCTGCTTGCAGTTCCTGCACCTAGATAGTGTTATTTTCAAGCTTTTTGCTCTATTTGGGAGGACTCCCTGCTTGCTTTTGCTCTGTGCCACATGGTCCTGTGATTCCAGGAGCTGGGCCTTTAAGAAAAAAACAGTGAAATTGGAGATAAAACAATAAGAGTTAACAAAACCACCCACCCTTGAAATCCCCCTGATGGTTGTAATAGATTATCTATTTAAGATGTGTTTCTTTTAGCTGTTGGAGATAGTGGTGGGAAATGATTTCACCTTCCCCGGGTGACTGCAAACAACTAGGAATGCTAAAGAGCTATTAATCTGCCCCCTTTGAAGAAGTGCCCTCCCTCTCCCCTAATCTCAAGTGCCCCTCCAAAACAGACAGGCACTTACAAGGTTTAGGAGACCACAGCCACGGTCCTTTAATGTCAGAAGAAGTCTTGCTTTCTCTGCTCTGTCCACCCGTGTTAGCCCTGTCCTGTCACGCTTGCAGTGAGTGCACCCACGGGAAAACCCCATGCTGGCTTCACTGCCATTCCCAGCACGTGTCTCAGCCCAGCCCTCCTGGCCTTGCCCTCTTGCAGACAGAGGGTTTCCCCCTTTCCTGGACGCTCAGTGGTGTGTGATGGCTCCCTAAACACACAGGGGTGCCCAGTCGGAGCTGCTCAGCTCTGGCTCCAGTGCTGGCAAAGGCTTTTTCAGCCACGTTCCTACGTGCAGGGGGAAGGTGCAGCTGTTATGTCACTGGAAAACATGACGGGCAAGAGCAAGCCGGCTCTGCTGACAAGGCAGTCCTCTCCAGAGGAAGTGTTTTCAGTGTTTATGCCAAGGCAAGAGGGAGCCAGTTGCTGCTCTTGGTGTTACATGCTCCAGGTTATCCCCCAGGTGAAAAAGCAAATCCCAGTTCCCAGGAATGAGACTTCCTAGATTTCCAGAGCTTCACCTTCTTTTAATTTTGCTTACGGAAGTCAACCTTGCCCTGGAATTGAATGGTTTTGTGTTTCCTGGGAATGAAAGTTTTTCCTTGAAAATGCCATTTTTAGAGGGAAGCCCATTTGTTTTGCTGTCCTGAGCAAAGCCAGCTTCTTGTGTTGGACCAGGCAGTATTTTGCACAGTGGTATGAGGGAAGCAGAAAAGGCCAGAAAATTGTTTTGTTTCACCATCTCAACCCAAAGTTGAATTGAGGTCTTCAGAAGCCAAGGATTTTTTTTTTTCTGTGGCAGTCACTGTTTGTTTAATAGACTGAAGGAAACTGAACTTGCAGGAAACTGAACTCCAGGCTCTCCTAAATTCCTGGTAGCGTTTGCCTTCCACTGAAGGGGAGCAATCCCACGGCACCACTGCCCTTTGCACTCCCTGGGGATGTGCAGAGCTCTTGGGCTTGAGGGAGGCACCAAGGATGGGGAAAATGCCAAATGCCGGTGAGTGGCTGATGGTCATGGTGCACAGGGCTGTGCTCCCAGCCCTGCCCAGCAGCTCCTGCACCTCCCTCTTGAGGGGCCCCCCATTCCTGAGAAGGCTATTTCAGGAGTCCCAGGTCTTTCCAGGACCCTGACCCTGCAGATAAAGTCTTGGGGAAATGTTACTGCTCCGGTTCCGTTCCCGGTTATGCTGAAGTCCTGCTGGGTCATCACTTCCCTGATAAATCCAATTGCTGCTCCTCTCCTTCTGTGCTGGCACAGCAACCCAGCCAAGGCTTCTTGCAGCCAGCCCAAACTTGGCCCTTCCCCCTTAGCCCCTCCAGTGCCTCTGCACTCTGTGGGGCAGATTTTTTGTCCTACAGAGGGTCCTCCTGCAGCCCAGGGTGTTGGGACCCTTAGTGGTTAGGAAATGGCTTTCTGCTCCTGCCTTTCCAACCCATCATCCCTCCCTTGTGCTGAGGCCGATTCCCAAACATGGGAAGGCCGCCCAAATGCGGCAGTCTGATGCTGAGACGTTTTGGTTGGCATGTGTGTAGATGGAAATGGGAATGTGTGTGCCTACATACCAGTGTGGGTAGCCAGATAAAGGCTCCCCTGTCCTGTTTGTGCCCATGTTTGACCATTAGCACACGGCGATTCAGTGCTGCAGAGCCGTGCCATCGGGGATGGGGCAGATAGATGGGAACGTGCCCAAATGCAAAGGTTCACGTATCAGTGCTTTTAAACTGAGAAGGTAAACACAGATGAAAATGCTCTATGGGAACTGGCGATTCTCTCCTGAAACCAGCTCCTCACCCCGATATCAGATCAACTCTCTATCAAAACATTTTGGTCTACTATGCAAAATAGAGCACTGAAAATAATTCAATTTCTAGGCAGTCACAACAACCCTTACTGCTTTTGACTTGCAGCAGGGAAGCCAGTCATTTCAAAGTGGAAAAAATGGAAGTGTTCCAGCCAGTTCTGCCTTCCCTCATCCAGGCAGAACCAAGTTGTTTTACTTTTTTTTCCTCTCTAAAGGGAATTTTCCCCAAACTGATACCTTCTTTCAGGATGGTGCTCGATTGCTTGTGAAAATAAAGTGATTTCTGTCTGATCCTGGGCATGGGCTTCTGTGGCACCCAACATAAGGCTATTTCTTTTGGAATGTTGGCCCAATTATGAAGTAGGTCAAACAATAGGAAGCTGTAACCGGGATGGGAAGCTGGGCTTGAGGGTTTGAAGGGAACAGGGAGTGACTCGTTAGCACAGGGCAGCTCAGCCTTCTCAGATCATCTCAAATCATTAACCAAGTGTGGTTCGCAGGCATTAATGAATAACTTCTTCGGGTTGATTTGCATTCTCTTTAATAAATTACAGCCATTTTAATAGAGTCTATGAGGGGTGGTGAGGATGCTGTCCCTAAAGCACATTTGGCTCAGGACATGAGTTAAGTTTAATGACGTTTCCAGTGAGGGCAGATTCAGTGACCTCAGGTGGACTCTCTTGGCCTTTTAAGAGATACACAGGTGGGCCCAGAGAGCAGAAAACTGATGTGCTGGCGCTATTATAAATCCAAACTCATGGGAAATGAACATTTTGACACAATTCCACACTGTGGAAGCTCTTGATAGGTTTTGTTGTGTTCTGCACGTGGAGAAAAGTTAAGTTTCACAGCCTCTGAAGGTTTCAGGAGATGCTGTTGCTGTTCTCAGTTCACCTTCAGCCACAATTTTTCGGTGGGACCCTCCTGTCCATCCAGGTGTTTCCGTGAGCATAAGGAGCCACAGGGGGGAAGAGAACCTGCTTCAGATATTCGGGTTTTGTCTGCCGACTGAGTCTGCTGAGAAATGAGGCTTTTTCACAAGGACACAGTCACCAATTTATTTGCCACTGCTGGCTCTTGGTTTTGTAATGCCTGTAAGGACCACATTTGGAGGCCGTTACGAAACTCCCTCGGCCTGCTTTCAATCAAACCCCACATTTCTAGTGTGAACTTTAATGCCTTTCTTCATTTCCAAACTGTTCTGCCCTTTCTTTCCAATCTCTTGGGCAGCATCCCCCCCCCACCCCAGTCCCATTTTTCCTAGAATTTGAGGCTTTGGTTTCGATGGTATAAATTAATCCTTTTCCTGTTTTTCCTCTCTTGACAGAAATTGAAGTTTCACTTGCCGAGACATCGAGAAGTTCGAGACACACACCAGCGATGCAACTGCCCAGCAGGTAGGGATGTGGGGACAGCTGGGCACTTTGGAAGGACCTTTTTTTTTGTCTACATCTCATTGGAGGCTTTTCCAATGCTGTGTCATGTATGAGTGCAAAGTTGCGCACGTTTGCATCACAGTGTGCTCTAGGTATGGGAAATCGATGTGGAGGGGTGTGCAACAAGTTTGGTATGTGCCTAAAAACCAACACGTGACAGGAACAACAGGACAAAGTGACAGACATCCAGACAGATGTCTGGACAGACAATAAAGAGAGAAAGATGCACCTAGAGGGCACGTATTCCCAGGGATTTTAGACATCGGTGTTGAAGCGGGCAGAGTGGCTCTTGAGGAGCTGATTTTGGAAGGTTTGAGACACGTAGGCTAGACCCAGCACCAGAACTGAACAGATGGGATTTTGGTGAGCCAGAATGCCTCTGGGGTGAGAAGATTTTAATTCCTTGGTGTTGTACCACTATCTGAGGCATCTTGCAGAATAACAACCTTCTCCTCGAGGTGTTCATTTGTGAGAGGGTTCACTGAAATGGTCACTTGAGGTCCCACTTGTATAACATACAGAAATATTATGGGATTGCTTAATTGCATTATGTTTTTAATCATGCTAATATCAAAAGGCTCTTTGAGACACATCTTCTGAAGTGGTTTCAATACAATAAGTGACAAATTGCTATGGAAAAAACATTTGTGAATGGCATTTCATTCCATGACTATGAATCATTCAGCCTTCCTCATTGTCTTTTAATGCATTGGACTGTGCAGAAAAAAAAAAACCAAAACAAAACAGAGAAGTGCCAACTACCACTCACATCCCAAGATGAATTTTTGGGAGAGTTTGAATTTGTATATCCAAACTGGGTATCTGAAGCTCACTTTGCAATTAAAGAGGCAGGGAAAGTCGTGTGTGCACGAGCACATGAAAGCAGCACTTCTGTTTTCTGTGGTTTCTCCTTTGGTTCTCTTTGGTGCCCAGCATGAGGTGTTTGACAGTGTCTGGTGGTACCCATATCAAAGTGTATTTAAGTATGGCCAGTAGTGGGATAATGGTGGGAATTATGGGGAGTTGTCTTTGCTGTAAATAATGCCTCAAAATCATTGTATTTGGACCTGTGAACAGACATAGGAGGCAGTCTCTTGCCACGCTGAAATGAATTTGCAAGGTGGCAGCTTTGTAAAAGCAAGAGGTGAAGCTGTACAGGTTAATGATGGAAAAGAATTAAAATCCAGGATCCAGACTTGTAGAACATTGGAAAAAGCCTGATTTGACTACTCTGGATCAGGACTGTTGGGACTTTTTCTTTTTAGTCCCAGAAAGAAACAACAGGAGCTATTTTAGTTTAAATTGAAAAGACAGTACAAATGAAATGTCTTCTAAATGTTCTCTAAAGAACAGATCAAAACTGAGCTCAGCTGTTTTTAAATATCCAACCTTTTCCTCCAATGGGAACACAAATCATAGCCCTACTCCATTTTCAAGTTCTTGCCTAGACTTGACATATAAATGCCATAAAACCACAGGAATGAATATCCTCCTGGTGTTTCTGAGCCAGCCTGGAGAAGGAAACTTAGAACTTGAATGCAGAGCAGAGAAAAAGGAGATTGACTGATTTTTGAGGCCATCTGAACGTGACCCCCTGCACCAGGTGTGCGATAGATGAATCACCCAAGTATTGCAACATCAAGGTCATAATACTTGGTTACAGATACCCACATCCCATGGGAAGGCTTGGCAGCAGTTGGGGATGGCTTTCTCCTAACTCTTGGGTGCCCACTCACCCCAGTTAAGCTCACGGTATTGCTGAATGACAGCTTTGATGACAGTAGTATCGTCTCATAAAGGTTCAGGCTGCCTTTTTACCTGTTAAACTTGCTCATCTTCATCTACAGATATGAGAACTGTATGTAAAGTTTCCCTCCACCCTGTTAACTAATCTGTTGAAGGAAATGAGACCACTGTCTAAAGGTGATGGTGTGGCGGGTGAGGTTTTGGCTGGCTTGGAGCAGTGCAGGAAGGAAGGCACCTTCAGCCAGCTGCTGTCTCTTCTCAGACCCTTTGCTCCAGGGGTTTTTCCCTTTGGTCTCCAGGCTGATGCAACACAGGCCACCTGAACGCACTGTTGTGCTGTTTCAACGTGGTCTCTCTTCCAGCCCGAGACCTTGGGAATCCTTCTCCCCAGTGCATTTTTCCCCTCGTGTTTAAAATGCCCCAAGGACCAGGCAACGTGACTTTTGAGGGAGACCAAGGTATTCAGAAGCGTCAAGATGTTGCAAGACTTGGCGCATGCCCGTTGCTTCTCACTGGCCCACTTCACTGCCTATAAACACATCGTGCTCCTCAGCAAAAATAAATGTTTATCAGAAGTGACATTTGAGTTCATCCTGAGCTGCGAGCCAGGTCCCTGCATGGCAGAGGAGGGGAAAAGGAAGACAAGTTCATTTGCTGACCTGTTCAGTGCGGATGTGGAGGTCCAGGGCAGTGTCACCCATTGCCACAGGAGAGCTTCAGAACACGTGGGGCTGTGAACATAAATGGTTTGGAAACGGTGGAAATAGAAGAGCAAGAAAGGTTGTGAAGTGTGTGACTGCGCTGTGGATATCTGAGTGTGTGTGATAAGGACTGTAGGAATAACACGGTCAGGAAAACAGCACAGCTGTATTTATAGTAAACGATAAGGAATTATAAGTTTCCTTTGACTGGGAAGCTGCTACTTCAGATCACTTGGGCTGGGGGTGGATGTGGCTACCTGTGACGTGTCGCTCCTTGGCACTGAGCTTTTTTGAGCTCAGGGGTCGCAGTGGGGAGGGCACAGCCTCCGAGTTTAACACAACCTTTCTGGGTAATTAATGACTCAGTTCCCTCTGTCTTGATAGGTAACCCGTGTGATTCCTTCTGTCCCCACTGTCTGCCAGCCTGACCTGGGACAACTTTGCACAGGTTGGGAGAGAGACCCTGAGGCTCCATAACAACAATAACTGTACCCAGCTATTCACCGCCCCCAGAGCCTGCGCCGTGCTGGGGCCAAGTGTGGGTGGGGAACTCGGCGCAGGTTTGGGTCTGAGGTTTTTGCATGCTAGGATGAGACTGGGGGGAGGTTTTCTGGGGCTGAGCAGATGCTTTTCCATATGGTATGAGGATGTGGTTGAGAGCTACCTGAGGCTGGAGGATCCTCTTACAGCCAACTGGCCTCCCTTGATTTCTTCCACGTAGTAACAAAACACCATGAGGGAAAGCACTATGTTTCAGGTTGACAGAGCAAAAAAAAAAAAAAAAAAAAAATCTAAGCTTTCTGTAGATCAGGTCTAATCTAAGATTTCCTTAGATTTTTCCTTAAATTAGGTCTAATCCAAGATTTCCTTAGATTTTTCATTAAATCAGGTCTAATCCTGATCCAGTTACAGATCCAGACTGTGTCTGCCTGGACAGCCTCAACAGCCAGGGATTACACCAAAATCTCTTCCCACAGCCGTCCTGGCGGAGGTGGGTGCTTGTCTATTTTGTATACTATGGCTCTTGATTAGACCATTCCCATCTTCCTCTCTTCAGCTCTGATTTTCACAGTCCCCACGTGGCTGTTTTTCACTCCGCTGGCTCTCTGCTCCGGTCTTCAATATCCCTTAAAAAAAAAAAAAAATAGCTGGCTGCTTTCTGTCTGCCCCCACAGTGCTTGTTTTGGTCCAGTTTCTCCTCGGGCAGGTTGGGAGCCTGCGGTGCTGGAGGCGGTCAGCCGTGCAAGCAGGGAAGCGGCTCGGAGGGATGCCGAATGACTTTTCCATCTCTCCCTGTGGCAGCGCTCGCGGGCAGGGGAGGGACCTGGGCTGCAGGAGGAGGCAGCTCCCGGGAACTGGGACGGGCAGTCGGAGGGAGGTTGCACAACCCCGCCACAAACCAGGGTTACCTTTTGCTGTTATAGGGGCTTGGAGGATGGCGTGGGGCAGCTGCACGGATTTTGGCATTGAATGGGAACTGGGGTATTCTCGGGAATGTCTGGGAGGTTTACAAAGGAATGTCCCCTGGGCATTTCTTCTACAAAATTCCACCCGCATTCCCTGTCTGCCCCAGCCTGGGGCACAGGGACGGGTGCTTGGCCACTCTTCAGCTTCGATTGGCCTTACAGAAATTACAGCAGGAGATGCTGCAACTCAAATGGTTGCTGCTGTTCCCCTTCTTGCAGGGAGGCCTGCAGGAGTCAAGGTGCAGTGATGGCCCCAGTTGCACCCAGGAGACAAGTGCCACGTGCTGTGCACACTCGGTCCAGTCATTCTGGTCTCCCCCTTGGGCACACCCTGAGGGCCTGTGCCGTCCGACCCCTCAGCACACTGGCAGCTGCTGGAGGAGCCCAGCAAGAAACAGTCAAGGGCTGCAGTGGGGCTCTGGCTCCCACCCAGGATGTGTCACCCAGAGCCAGCAGGGCCAGCTGACAGGAGGCCGCAGGATTAGAGGCATATCCTGACCCCTGCCTGGCCCCATAGGCAGCTGCAGAGGGAGGAAAAAATGCTGGGAAAGGCAGGATGAGGGGTGATGGGGATGGCTGGAGCAGGGGGAGACCCCTGGGCAGCATGGGCTGAGCCTCAACCTCACAGCACACAAGCAGAATATTGGGTCCAGGTAGATGCATCTGTTTCTGCCTTGGGATTCCTATCTTTTCCCCAAATGTCTCTGTGAAGATGAGCCAAAACAGGGGACAGTGACCGAGTCCCGCCTGCTCCCCACATCCCAGCTGACATGCTCCTCTCTTGCCAGGTTGTTTTCATGGCTTTTATATTTTCTTGCTGTCGTGTTTGACATGATCCTTTTTCAGCTTGCTGGGGCTGCTTTGACAGATGATAGAATCATAGACTGGTTTAGGTTGGGAGGGACCTAAATCATCATCTCCTTCCAATTTTCTGCTGTGGGCAGGGTCACCTTCCACTATCCCAGGGTGCTCCAAAGGCCGTCCAGCCTGGTCTTGGACACTTCCAGGGATGGGGCATCTACAACTTCTCTGGGCAACCTGTGCCAGTGTCTCAATGCTTCTTAGGGGCTCCCATGAGATTAAAAGCCTGAATGTTCTGGTGAGCACCGAGAGGTGGAGAAGGTGTTTGGGATCCTTGGTGTGGACTGAGGGAGTGGAGGGGTCACTCAGGCTGTTTAAACACCAGCAACCACGAGCCATGTCAGAGGCTCTGGCTCAGAGCCGTGAGGAGCATGAGGTGGGAGGATGCAATGAAACACCCATCCCCATGGCCCTCCTGTCAGGAGGCGCAGTGAACTGATTGAAATGATATACTTTTGTGTTTGACCCCTTTTCAGGAGGGTAAGTCAACGTCGCTTCCTATGCTGACTGTGCCAAAGGTGTTTTCAGCTTTTTGACAAGTGCTAAAAAAAAAAAAATAAAAAAAAAATAAATTGGAAAAGAGGACTTTTATCTCAGGCAGCCACTCCTCGCCAAAAGCTCTGGGCTTTCTGAGTTGCCTGTTTTCCTTTGAATGCGCTGGCAAAGCCCTCGTGGCCAGGCTGGCCGGAGAGCTGGGACCTGGAGGGAGCAGCGCCGGGGCTGCCGCGGCACCACCGCAGCCACAGCAGCACGGTGCTGTGTCAGAAAATGTGGTTCTCTGGCACGCCATCCTCGTGGCACAGCTGGGAGAAAAGTTGCAGCATAATCATTGCTTAAACAGTACTCCTCCTTTTTCCCCCCCCCCTTTGTAAGACATCTCCCTGGGAATTCCCTGAAATTTAAATATATTCCCCCATCCACATATTTTGGGCCCTCCAGAGTATACACACACTTCAGCCTGGAAGGTTGTTCATGCGCCCTGGCCTGCTGGCTGTATTTTGGGTTGGGGTTTGTTTGGTTTAGACATACTGTTGTTTCATTTGTTTTGAAGATGCAAACCACACAATGAATTCCATGGATTCTGTGAGCAGTTATGAATAGATGGGGATGAACAATTCAGGAAAAAAACCAAACAAATACTTTGTTTGGTCGCTTAACTCTCTTTCTCTGAACATGTAGTTCAGTTGTGCTCTTGCACAACTGCCTGGAGCAACTCAAGGAGCCACCCCCACCTTGGCTTTTGTCACCTGGAGGTTGCCATATATCCATGGCTGAGGGACAGTAAGGAAGAGGAAGCCAGGATGTTCCTTATGCCTCTAAGCACCATCTCATCCAGCTTAGTCTGTGTATGGGATTTAAGCTGACTTTATTAAGGAGCGTTTAATTGCCGTTAATGAACCTGCTGTTGTTGTCTCAGTGCAGACTAGGAGGGCTTGCAAATGCCATTCGTACAGCTGTGAGTGTGGCCTGGGCTGGAGGACTTGGAACAACCCTGTGGTGCTACCATGCCGATGGAGTTTGGATGGCAAAAACCTTGACCTCTCCCTCTTTATGCAAAATATGGTTAGCAACAGCCAGTGCATTGAAAAGGGAGGGTGCTGAGGCACAATGATGGAAACAAGAGCTCAGCAAGAGAGTGGCCTGTTCACTCCCACCCATCTGCTTGTTTGTATGATTCCTTCTTGCCATTCTCAGGGCTGTGTCTGGCACACCCGAGGGCTCCTCTCTTTGTCCTTCTATGTAACTTCTTATTTAAAACTTTTTATTTTGTTTTTTTTTGTTGTGGTTGTTTGTTTGTTTGTTTGTTTTGATTTTAAACTGGCTGGAAGGTGGGAGGAGTTTGTTCCAAACACACAGAACTGCTGTGGGACTTCTTCTCTGGAGGCTGAGCTCTGCCAAAAGGTGCAAACAGGTGAACCTTTATGTTCAGGTGTGCATGAGTCCTGGTGGCACAAGCATTAATTTTAATGGTGCTTGTATATTATAGGTGTTACATCCCAGCCCTGGATAAACCTTGGTTGTTCAGTACAACCATTCTCCATGCAAAACCATGGATAAACTAACCTCTTCCCCAGGCAAGGGTATGGTGCAGAGAAAGACATCGAGGATTAAATGCGCGGGAAGGAGATTTCAGAGCAGATACCCGCTGCGATGGGCTCCAGCCCAAAGCACAGATCGAGGCAGGAGAGAAGCATTGTGGCTGTGCTGATTCTTATCAGGTAATGGTCCCATTGTGACCTTTACTATCCCTATCCAGCTGTGTCCAAATAACAGATCCAGTGGCACATGGCACCCCACGTGCAGACCGGGGCCTGACAGGTTGCCCGTGGGGCAGCCGGGCCGCGCGTTGAGGGCTGCAGCAGGGAGCTTCTGCACATTTGACGGGTTTGTGTACAGATGTTTGGGTAGGAGTGTTTACACCATTGCGTGCCTTGTGCTTACAATGTATATGGTACATATGGGCATAAATCAGCGCCTTGACAAAGCGAGGCAAAAACATCCCAGCTGGCTGAGGAAACCCGAGGAGCACATTGCGCTGCTACTGTACGACCGACGGCTTTGATTGAGCACGAGCGTGCTACCGGGGTGGAGGATTCTTCCCAGGCCCGGGCTGCGTGCACATGGCCGGGCTGGTTTGCGTCAGCCGCTGACGCACGTCCGGGCCCCGCGACGCGGGCCTCGCGTGTGCTGCCCATGCTGGCAGCGCTGTGGCGGCCGGGAGAATGAGGGCGAGCCGAACCGGCCGCCGGGCGCGGCGCCCGGTGGTGGCCAAGCCCCTTGCGCAAAGCGTGGGCGCCCGCCAGCCGGCGAGGAGCACCGAAAATACCCGCCGTGGGCCCGGGGGGGACGTCGCAAGCGCCAAGCGGCTCGCTCCAAAGCTGTTTGCTCCGGCGCCAGTGGGATGTGCCATGTGGTTGAGGGTAACAGGGAGGTAAAAGGTGGGCTGGTGGCCTGGCCGGTGGCAGGATGGCTCTGTTGGGCGTCCCTGTGGTGGGGCAGAGAGGGGCTTTGCAGTGGGATACAGAGGCCCGTGAGGAGTCCTCCTCTCCGGGGTGTATGGTTTCAGTGTGGTGATACCCGATTCCCACTTGGCTCTTCTGGGCATCCGCCCACACCTTTTCCCTGTGGGGACCAAGGACTAGGCTGATCCCCTGGTGCCCAAGGGTGTCCCAGGATGCAGATCAACAGGAAGAGTGGAGGAGCAGCTTTCCTTCCCCCTGGATCGCCTTTCAGCCCTCGTGCCAAGCTGAGGCCACAGGTACGCTGACGGTACAGGGGCAGAGGCAGCCTTAAAAAGGGAGAGGTTGCATCATGTGGGGCTGGGCAGGCTTCAGGAGGCAGAAACCTCATCTGTTAAACACATACCGCCCCCCCTCCGCCAGGGAACATTCAATCCTCTCTTTGATGGACGTCCAAGAAAATACTTCTTCCACATCCTAAACTTGTTAGCACCAGTTAATCATCTTAACCTTCTTCCCCTCCGAACACACACTCCAATGAGTTTCCCATCGCTGGCAGCTGTTAAAGACGCAGCGACGCTTTTCTCGCCGACCTTCACGGGCGAGTGTGCAGCCAGTAATTATTGAACATCCCGGCTGCCCCCCAGGTGGGAGAGCAGAAACCTGTGTCTTGTGCTGAAGTGCTCTTCAAAGTGACTGTCCTGTGCATCACTTTGAGGGTGGATGCAGTTGATGCAGCTTTCCCCTTCCAGGAGGTGGGCCACGTCTCTACCCCTCCGTGCGCTGTCTCGCTGACATTCATGAACATTGTAAAAGAGAAGCCCTGGAAAATATTTGTCTGCATTAGAGCGATGCTCCAACGCATCCCAGATTAACGTTGCAGAATGCCAGCAGCACGACAACCAGAGGGTTGGAGAGATGTGCTCACACGTGGGGTCTGTGCCATGCAGCTGGCGAGGGGAGGGGGCTGTGGCATGACACCTGCTATCTGGGGATCTCCATTTCATCTGGCTATTTCTCCCCATTCCTGTATGAAAACCCCCTTGTTACCCATTGCATGTCTTTTTGATTTTGCCTCCAAAATAAGCTTCTGTTTCAGGTAGAGGAAAGGTGACTCCTCGGTGCATCCATCCCATCTGCAGTGCCTATGGCTCCAGTGGGGCAGTGATGTCCTTTGGTGCTATCTGCCTCTCGTACATGTGGGACTGGGACGCAGCCCACTCACACAGGCTCCCTGGGCTAATTCACCCCCTCACTCCCCACGTCAGGGCCGTGATGATTCCTGCTCTGCTTGCCCATCCTCTTCCAGCCTGACTGCTGAGGCTCAGTGTCTGTTTCTTCCTCATGTGATGCCTTGGGTGAGCAGCATCGCAGATGGACTGTGCAAGCAGGAGGTAATTAAATCAGCGTATTCCCCGGGGAGGGGAGGCTGATTAACAGCACATTTTCCCCACGCTGGGGGGCTGAGACACACACGGGCAGTATCAATGCATCGCTTGCCTCACTCCTCTCCCTTAGGATGTCTGGTTTTTTTCTTTTTGCTTTTCTTTTTTCCCCCCCTTCTTTCAAAGGGAAGATGAAGATTATATCAGCTGAACTGGAATCTGAACTGACAGAGCTTTGTGCGAGGGACTTGTTTATTATGATTTTGTGTTGCTCCGGGCAGTGCGTGCGCCTCACTGGGGACCACCCAGCTCTCCCAGCCACACCGGGCTCCCCTTGCCGTGCGGCTCAACCAGCAGCAGGTAGAGAGGATCGTGGGGCTGCTTTGCCTTTGGGAAGGGGTCTTACAGAGGCTGAATCTGGTTCTGGAATGTGGCACTGGGTGGATGTGGCCAGATCCTGGTGGCTGCTCTTTTCTTGGCCTTAGCCTTCTGTCATCTGCCACTGCTGTCCAAGGGAGGAGATGTTGCTGGAGGCAGTGGCAGCTGCTGGGAGTTGTGTGTTGGCCACGTCCCTAAGCTGAAGCGCACAATGGGCTGGGATTTTTTTTAATCCTTTTTTATTTAGTTTTTAAATATTAGCTCCTTATTAGAGTGATTTTGGCAGCAAAGTAATTTGGCAATTGTGTCTCCCAAAATGGCAGTCATTACCTACAGATTGACTTCCCCTTAAACCCTACTATGTACAAGTGCCACACAGATGAAAGAGGGGTTGAAACCCCAAAAGTAGCCCACAGACCTTATGGGTCTTTGGCACTGCCCTGGCGACAGTGAGGGAGCCATGTCTCAGCTCTCTCTACACCAGGTAATGAGGTACCTGGCTCTGACCTATCAGAAACCCAGGGAGAAGCTGTGGTATTGAGAGGTTGTTTGCCATCCCCTGTGCAGTGGGATCTAATGTGGGCTTAAAAACAGAAAGAAAGGAGAGGGGGAAAAAAAACCTGTCTTTTTTTGGAAGATGCAGCCTCGTGTTTCTTAGTTTATCCCACTGTGTCTAGGGATCTCTTGCTTATGTTTTCTATAAGCACCTGAGTGATTATAGAAAATGCTTTTTTTCTGGGAATAAAGGAGGAGATGGGAGTTATCAGGTGTGATTGTGAATAATGCTCTCCTTGAATTCCAAAAACCATCCTGGATAAATCCTCGTTCTCTGTTATTGCACTAACGCCTGTCTTAATGGGAAGGGCCCTGGAGTTTCTTGGGACAGTGGTGGGAAGTGCCTCTCAAGTCCTTCAGGAAGGGAGCTACAAACATGTGACTCTTGGATTGAGGGCTGGTGTGGGGCATGCTCTATCCCCAGCCCCACATGGTTTAGCGTGCCTTCAACCATTCCCCCTTCCTCTACATGGGTTTCTCCATGTGCCTTTTCCCTGCAGCAAACTGCTGCAGACTTCAAGTCCCCATTCCTCCTCTTTGCTCTCCTTTGTTTCTAGAACAGTGAGGGTTTCCTGTTTTGGTACGACTTGGACCTCTTTAGTAGTGGCTGAAAAAGCCTCAACAGTTTTTTACCAGGTGTAACACACACCCCGTGTACTTTGGAGAAGTTTCTCTCTAAATGTAATGCCCTTTTCCCCTTGTGCCCTCAGGGCCTTTCCGTTTGTCTGAGAGGAAGAGCTTCAGAGTAACTAGTTTCTAAACTTGCTTGGTTTTCTTCCAAGTTATTTTTTCTCTGTTCTGGGGAGAGGGGAAAATATGTCTTTTCCATTTTCATTGTGCTCTCTTTTCTTTTTGAGATTATAATGGGTTCTCTCACTGCCTTAAAAACTAACAACCTATATGCCTAAATAAGAAAAATCTTTTAGCCTCAAACAAGATGGAGGTTCTGACAGAGTTTAGCAAATTTACTGAGTCAAATTTGCCATGTTGAGAGGACGAGGGAATACGGGTGCCTTCCAGACCGTGCTGCGAGGGAGGCAGCAGTTGGTTGGGGTTATTTTTTGCCTTTGCAGTTCGATGGCTCTCTCCATAGTGTGTGCTGTGCAGAGCATCTGGTTTTGGCACTGGAGGCGGCAGGGGAGGGATCCACACGCTCAGTTCATTCTAGGTAAGGGAAGCTGCGAGTCCTTCGTCCCTGTGAGCCAGTGCGGGTTGTCTCCATATGTGCAGCTGTCCCAGCCTGGCTCCCACCAGGCAGAGTCCAGCGCAGGAGCAGCCAAGCTAAGCCAACCTCTCCGAGTTTGAGACGTGCTAAGAAAGCATCAGCTGCGTTTGGGTGAATGAATGAACACTCGCCTCTTCCTGAGCCATAAAACACGCTGAGCAAACCCACTTAGGCTCGTAAACCCCATCGCATTTTTCCTTTTGAAGGGACTAGCACCAGCCCCACTCTCCTCCACATGCTCTGTTTGGAAGCAAGGCAGCGCATCAGGACAGAGCCTGAAGGAAGAATTTATGGTGTCTCTAATTAGTCAGTTTGTTCCATCCTTGAAGAAGAGGATAACGAGCGACAGGGATGCATTGCTGGCCTCTGGAGGAAGAGTGCTGTGGCTTAGGCTCATGTCCAACTGCTGATAGGGTAATTAGTGGTAACTGGGAGCTATCAATCATCTCGGGTGGAAAAACGTCTGGGCTAAAGGAAAGACCCTCCCAAACATTTTCATAACTCAAAAGGGTGTGAGACAGGGTCTGGAAGACAGTACTGGCAGTCCGTGAGGTATTTGAGGAAGGAGTCTATTAAAAGATAAATTGAACACAATGGTCTTTTGTTCGTCCCTGGGTAGGTGACAGAATTTGCTGTTATAAAAATTGCAAAGTATTTTGGAAGGAGGAAGGAAGAAGAAAAGAGTTAGCAGATGGAAAAGAGGGAAGAATAACAAGAATTAGGGAGAGAAAAAAGTAACAGCACTCTAGTTATTAAAATCAGCTGCTAATTGCAAAAATGATATAGGAAGCAAATGAATTGTGCAATTTGACAAGTAAATAAAATGTGTCATTTGCATTTTGAGTGCATGATCAGAGAATTTATTCAAATAATCCTTAGATATAGTAAGGTCCAACCTTCTACTTTTCCCAGACAACCACATTACGAGAGAGATTTTAATTTTCAGCAGGAAGTAAAAATGCCACAGATTTTGGTTTTTGCTTAACCCAGGCATGATTTACTTTGGCCGGTTTTCCCCTGTGGTTCCTTCCTAATTCTGAGGCTCTCTGAGGAGCAGGACTTGTGCAGGGCCTGGCTGAGTGCTGAAGAAGTGGCCAGCTCCCCGATGGTGGAATGTCAGACTCCTGCTGAATAACCAACTGCAGTTTTCAAACTGGTTTGGATCTCCAGAGTTTTCAGACATCACTTTCTTAGTCCTGCCATGGAATAGGATGCGTTAGAGAACGTAGGGTGGGAACTGCAGAGAGGTTATCAAACATCTACTCTGCCAAGAGTAGGGTTTTGTTGGAGTGGTAGCTTGCTGCTTTGGCATATGTGTCTTCAAGCTGAGAGTTGTGAGGTGCTTCTGGAAATGTCCAGGTGTTTGAGGTGGATTTCAAAAACAGAAGGAGCCGGAGAATTGGTGGGGTAGTGCCCCTGGAGAGCGGGAGCTGGGGAAGAAGTTGAGGAAACTCAGCCTGGTGGGGAAACTGTTGGAAGCATGAGGAGCTACAAGAAGGGATCAGCTAAAGACAATAACAAACCCCTCACCAAGCTGAAATTCAAGACAGGAGAAAAGTAAAGCTGAAAGGATTTAAAATCTTTGGGTATGCAAGATGAAAACCTGAGAGCCTAGGGTGAGGTGGGACTGTCAAGGACACCCAAGAAAATGCTGGACTTGTTCATCGTGAGTGAGAAGGAGACCTCCCTCCTCACTGGAGCACGAGTGCTGGTCACACCAGACAACAGGGACACCAGCTCCCTAAGGAAGTCTCTGAGCCTTTGAGGGCTCGTGGAGGACAAGTGACACGTCAGAACATAAGGGCAAGGCAGAGGTGGTGACAAGGAGGAACTTGGTGTCCCTCTGTGAGTAAGACCCTGCGGATAAAGTAAATAGACACAGTGTCTTCTGCCGTCACCACGTTGTGTGCCGTTGACTCCCGCAGTGAGCCGGAGACCGAGTTACTGTTTGAGAACCACACTTCAAGACGCAAACGGGCCACTGATGGGGAGCAGCAAGAACAACTAGAGGTCCAGAAAACATGGCTTCTGTGGAGAGACTGGAAGAATTAGGTTTTGTTTAGTCTAAAGGCAAGAGAAGACTGGGGCGGGGGGGAGCAGGATAGCGGACTTCAAACGCGTCAGAGGTAACCGCGAGAAGGAGGGAAATAAAAAAATCTGTTCTTCGAGTTTGCTGTGCATCAAAGGTCACTGACTGACTTAAACAACAACACTGGAAATTTTGGGTAGTCTCTAAGAAAGATAATAAATACAGCCTTATGAATCAGGGCTTGGGTATTGCCTGGACTGGATCACTAGGGAAGCATGTGGTGTCGTCATCCCCAGAGGACAGCAACAGGTTAGAGAAATATTTGCCCAAATGGGCTAGGTAGAGACTTTTTATTCCTTTGGTTGCTTTGAAGATGTTCCCTCCTCGATTTCGTGTCACTGTCATTCCACAGGAATCCTTTAATCTCTGTTTGGTTTGCTCAGGGGAGGCAGAAGGGGAAGAGAAAGGGGGTAGTCAAGGGCAGCAGTTTTGGGCTGGTGGTTTGCTGTAGCCCTGGGGCACACGGGCTCTTTGGCAGAAGGTGGTGTAGCGGAGTGAGCCTGCCACCATAAGGTTTTGATTTACTGTCCAGGGGTCCGCACCGCTACTGGAAAACCTTGAGGGGGCCTCCAAGCATGAAAACCCACCGGGGGAGCTGACCCTGGGGGTCCTTCTCGGCCCTGTTTTCTCTGCTTTCTGTGGTGCTAAGTGCTTCAGCATGGCAGGGACAAACGTGATTGTTTGCTGCTTGGAAAGAGCTTGCTGACCCTCGGATACCTGCCCAAAATGAGCATTGTTGCCCAGCCCTGGCCATCCCAGCATCTCTCCCCTGGCAGTGCCAGAGGTGCTGTGCTTGTCCTGGTGCAACCAGCACTGTGTGGGCCATCTGCTCTTGACTCTTTCCTACCCTTTGTTTTCACACGGGGCTCTCCCAAATGTTTGTCAGACTATTTCTGCTTGCCTATTGTTGAACCCTTGTCTCTGAGCGCTTTAATCTGCCTAATGGGCTGCCTGCTGTTGTGCCAATGGCCCCAGTTATCCTCATCAGATTCTTCTGGCTCTGGAGGCCAACTGTCTCCCTTTGTCCTTATAGACATTTCTTGAAACAAGCAGAGGTACTTGGAGGTGCACTTGGAATCTAACCTAAACTGCACTATCAGGCCCTCTCTCTTATTTTTGAGACTGCTGCTTAATCATGTTAATGTTGCTGTGAGGCTCCCCCTCAGTGTTCACTTTGATCGTGGCATCTTTCGGACTTCTCTCGGTGCTGTGCTTGTGGCCTTCTCCTTGGCTTGGACCGGTGGTGGTGATGGCGTGCTGGGATGCTCGGAGTGCCTGAGCAGTGACTTTTATCCTCAACAGCTGCTGATATTCACTGCCGAGTCTCGGTGATGTCATGGGTTTGATTTCGGAGGCGAGCTTGAATGACTGGCATAACCTGGTGCCTCAGCTTAGCGTTGGTCAGATTTTTTGGCAGTGAAATCCTGATAGCCCTTTTGCTGTCCAGCATTTCAGTGATCCTTTGAAGAACCTCTTGCCACTCTGCAAGGGTATAGCCGAGAGGGGAATGTTTTGGGGACAGAGGGGCCTGGCCTTTGCAAGGGGTTCACGCTCTCTGGAATGAGTTATAAACTCAGATTTATAGGCTGCTACTGCTGACAACACCTGAAGCAAAATTTCTGGAAGTTCTGCTTTGGGTTGTCACCGTTGCTTAAAATTTTTCTTATTCTTTTCAAGATTTTTCTTGTCTTTACTTTCCCCTACAGCGAATGGCAAGGCACATGGCAGTTTTGCCTTTTCATTTTGAAGCTCTCTGAGTTAATGTCCCTCTGCCTCCCCTTGCATCATTTATACCCCGATGGAGATGGGGAAAATGGCTCTAGATGATGATGCGTGAAAACTCCGGTGTGGCCAGTCTCTAAAACAGGCCCAAGCCACCATTTGGGCTCCATGCACCCAGCTGGGGTTTGCCAGCTCCCAAATGGGATCACTCTGCACTGGACACCCATGGAGCCAGGGACGAGGGGATCCAGGCCACCCTGGGTAAGGTCATGCTCAGGCCACTGACATTTTAATCAGCATTTCATAACTAATTGCCTGGCCACAGCTATCTTATTATCAATTAACATAGCCCTGAATGTCAGGAAGTAACTGTATCTCTCTAACTCGCTAAGGCTGCCTTCTGGGTCTGTGAAATGGCTGGATTTCCTCACAGGGATGGATTACATGTTTACATCTTCCCTGCTGCCAGAGTGTGTAGTGCGGATGACCCAAGTAAGCAACAATAATATCTTCATGTTCTCTCTCTGTGTTCCTCATCTTGTGTAAGCTATAGAAGGGGAAAAAAAATTCCTTGTGTGTGAACTTTTGGAGTAGGCTGAAAGACACCCACATTGCAGACACTGTATTGCCTGAATCCAAGAAATTAGAGAGGGGGAAAAAAAAAAAAAAAAAGCTGCAGCATTTGAGAGCCTTTTGAGAATGGACACTTTTCCAGACAGCAGGAAATGCCCTTAAATGGATGGGATCATTTCAATGATCCTTTTGGTCCAGAGAGCGTTGCTGTCTCTCAAGCTGGAGGATATCCCTGCCATCAGCAGAAGGTCTCTCACCAAACTGACCTGCTCCAATACGTCCAGCTTTTAACATCTGCTATTTTGGAACATGGGACTTTCCAGATTAGGATAAATATGACCCACTTCACAAAACTAAGCATCCCCTCTTCTGAGGCCGAAGAGGGTAGAGCGTGGAGGGTGGCTTTTTCTCTCTCTGTGTGAGTGAGAGCAAAGGGTTCCTTGCAGTTGTGTTTTAGTTAGTCACTGGTTGAACGGGCCATGAGGAAGGTCAGGGGAGCAGAGGGCTGTGTGGCATGGCCTTGCTGTTCGTGGCAGGCGTGTCCCTTCTGTATCTGCAGACTGTGGTTGCCCTTTGGGCTACGGGGAAGGCAGAGCTACTTCAAGGAAAATTTGTCTGCATAAAAACCGGAGCAGCTGAGAAGGGACAGTGCAGATGGTGCTAATTTCCAGAGGCCGTATGTTTGGAGGGACCCCGGGTACCCCTACAAGAATTCTTTGTTTTCTCAATGTTCAGTTTCAAAGGTGCTCCGGGGGTCTCCTCTTTGCAGGAGACCGCGGCTTCCTCCCACTCGTCCACTCCCGACACGTTTGCTCCGTCCCCTCCTCCGTCCCCCGCTGCTCGCCGGGCCCCGCAGCTGGATAAACAGCGATCCGGCGCTTACAGCCCTCCGGTGCCTTCCAGCAAGGCGCCGGCACGGAGAGAGGCTTCCTGAGCTGCCCGCCGTGGGCGGATGGCCGTGCTCAAACCCGCGTGCCAGCGCCAGCGTCGCTCCGGGCCCAGCAAGATCAGGTTCAAAACACACGGCAATCTGGAGGTGCTAATTACAAACGGGGGTTCTCTGTCCGTGCAAGGCTCGAGGAGGGATTTGGTGGTCTGGGAGCTCTGGGTCTGTCTGCTGGCTGGGCTTAGCTGTGGAATGGGCTTAGAAATGTCCATGGTAGCTTTGATCTCTGCTCTGTTGTTGACTTGTCGTCCCTTCTCTGTTGAGAGTTTGTATGGAAAAGGGATCTAGCTCATCTCCTGTGCCACCTCTGTCTCACCCCAAAAAGAGCCTGCTGCAGGGAGAGGAGGAACCCCCAGAGGCGTGATTTGTACTTGTGGCTGTTGATAATATTGGCTCTTGGTTGTTTGGGGAGCTCTTTGGAGTTCACCACCATCGAGAGGCCTGTTTCAACACAGCTGTCCCAGTCTGTCTGGGAGTTCAGGACACTGGTGACATGAGGGACAACATGCAGTCGTGTTGTGGTGACTCTGTTGCAGTTCAGGTGGCTTTTGTGAAGGGTCCCATGCAGCCTGGTGGACTTGTGGGTTTGCCCCCTTGGCTTCCAGGGTTGTTAGCATCCCTGACCAGGCCAGAACTCTGGCCAGGGGCAAGTCCAGTGCACTGCTCAGGAGAGGCTAGCTCAGCCTGGCCACCAATGGTTAGAGCTGTTGGGAGTGGAGGTGCACATATCCCTGTCCTCCTTTGCCAGCTCCTTCCTCTAATGTGTGTTTACTACTTGTTGTATTAAGAATACACTTTAGAACCTCTGCTCCACCTTCTTGTTTATCACTGGGACAGAATGTGACCTTCGTTGTGCTGAAGCTTTATTTTGCTTTGTAAAATCCCCAGTGCTTTGCAACAGCTTATCCAGCAGCATCTCCTCCCTCCCCACTGTGTTTGAGACATCTTGCCTCCTCCTGCTCTCCCTTTTTCTCCTCCTCCAGCCCATGCAAGATGATGTTGCTTTTGGAAATGACTCTGTCTGAGGGCTTTGCTTTCTCCTGGATCACACGGACAATCCCAGCATTTTGAAGCCCAGTCCCTGGATGGTCTCTCCCAATTGACTTATTGCAGCCAAGATTGTGTCCCTGCAGCTCCCTGATGTGTGTTTACACAAGGCTGTGCAGTCCCCCCTTCACAGAACCATTAATTTTATAGAGGGCATATAACAGAGATGGGCCTCCACTCTGCCTCCTGCCTTTGATCTGTGTGGGGTGCATGGCC
Source organism: Empidonax traillii (assembly GCF_003031625.1). NCBI lineage: Eukaryota > Metazoa > Chordata > Aves > Passeriformes > Tyrannidae > Empidonax > Empidonax traillii. The sequence continues at coordinate 70,379 of NW_020956273.1, read as the reverse complement.
TGGTGGGCCCAGAGCTGCCGGCAGCGCTGATTTACTCTGCTCTGTGGATGGAGCTTCTGGAGCAAACGAGAGCTTATGTTTTCTCTCAGTGGTAACAGCAATCCCCTTACAGGCTGTGCTGCTGGCTGGGTGTGTTGGGGCTGGAAGGGCAGGGATGGCTCAGGGTTTGCTTGTCTTTAAGTTTTTCTTTTAATATTAGCTCAGTGGTTTGGCTCACGTAATCTATGAGTGCCCCAAGCCCACGCAGACAGGTAGGCGGGCTATTAAGGGTCTGCAGTGTTACTAATGGAAATAAAGTCCATGTATTGGCAAGCCATAAGCATTGACCTTGTGACAGGGCGCTCACTCTGAAACAAAATCTCTCCAAAACAGTTCTCTTACAGAACTTCATTGTCATCCAAGCTAGACCCAGAAAACTTTATCTTTTTTTTTTTTTCTTCCTTTTTTGTTTTTTTTTCTCCTCCCTGTCTGGCATACATTAGGATTCCTGGATCTGAGTGTGACCTTGCCCTCCAAAATGAACTCTCTGATGAGGAACCCTTTTGTTGTTTAGACTTGGCGTACCAAGTAGGACACTGAGCTCAGCATCAACACTGGTTGTGGGCGATTGCCAGACCAACCAAATCTGGGTCGCCCCTGAGATCCTGTTCTAAATTTGATTGGAGTCGTTTTGAGTTGTTGAGCCTTCTGGCTGTGAGTGTTGACCTTAGCTCTGTCTGTCAGTCATCACGAAGGTGCTAAGCTTTATTATTTTTTAACCCAAAGGTACCCATTAGGGGTAACCTCTTCTAAATGAACCTCGATGAAAGCTGTGTCTAACAGTGGCTTTTGACAGGGCAGTTTTAGGTCACCAGAGCTCGATAGCCAAACCGTTTGCTGAAGCCCCTGGTATGAAAGAGTCACGCTAAGCGAGAGATTTCCAATGTGGAAAACGTTTGTTCATCCAAAGTCTCCGGTTTCTTTTATGGACTTTCAGCCAGGGGCATTTTCGGGATGACGACGTATTCCGCAGGTGCTCGCTGTGACATCCGCCTCCCGTGCAAGGAGGAGGCTGCTGCCTGTTATCTGTCAGCTCGCCTGTTATAATGCTTAGCCTTACTTCTTGGCACTGTGCGTAGAGAAAAAAAAAAAAAAAACAAAGAAAACAAGAGTACCTATAAAGTATGGAAAATGTAGAAGCCCCTGACAGTTGTATGGTGTGTCTTGCTTCTCCCACAGAGAGGAAACCACAAAATAGTGAGTCCAGGGGTTTCTTTCCACATACACAATATCTGTCAGGATTTTGAGGAATTTTCTGGGAACTGATGAAAGAAATGTGCTCTTTAAGCCCTGATATATACTGTACAACTGTTCTGTACGAGGGAGTTGCAGTGCTCCACACTGGCAGGTTCCAAAAAGCTTTCCAAAATAGAAAGAAGAAACCCAAAGGATTTCAGGGAATTTCTTCCAGGAGGGCAGATTGGCTTCTATTGGAACATAGGCAGAAGCAAAGGGGAAAATTTGCTTGTATTAAGGAGAAAAGGTACCTGATATGTTTAATAGCTGTAGTTTCCTCGCTTATCTTTTCACACCTTTGCAGGATCACCAGTGCTGGTGGGAAGTGCGTAGGAATTTTAGCAGCAAAGGGGCTCTTTCCTCCCCAGATCCAACTTTCTCAGTCCCCAGGGGTGGGAGGGGAGTCGCACAAGTAACAAGTCCCCCACTTATGTGTGCTGAAGGACCAAAACTGTGTGTAACAGTGTCAAGAGCCTGACTTGCATGGCCTTCCCGACACAGGGCTGTCAGAAGCTGCCCTGCACTCAGTGATTATTAGCAGCTGCTAACTGCGGGGATACCTTAATTAACAAGCAGAGAGTTGGTGAAAGTGCCTCAGCAAAGGGGAGCAGCCTCAGGATCAACCCCAAAAGATGGTGCAATGTTTTTATCTCTTCCTTCTGGTTAGCATTTATTGCATTAAAATAATTAATTACTGTTAATTGTTTTCCTCTCTTTCAGGTCCGCCTGTAAGTACCAAACCTCTATGCTTTAGAAGCTGTTGAGACAGAGTTTGTGGGGCATGAACTGGCACAGTCTCCCGTCTGTGGTGTCTGGTGTGGTAGCCAACTTCGCAGTCCTGACACCCTGGGATCTCCCAAACAGCAAGTACCGGGGGTTGTCAGGACCTGCACTGGGGTGGGATTGCTCTTGCCTGCGATTCAGCCTGTGAGGGGAAGATGGAGGGAGCCAGGGATGGGGACACAGCAAAACCACGTGGTGCAGGTGTCTGTGTGTTACCGGGGATGGGGACACAGCAAAACCACGTGGTGCAGGTGTCTGTGTGTTACCAGTTGGCCGCACATACTGCGGGGGAACCGGCTGCGTGTGCTTCACGTGCACTGGGTGCCACACACTGAACAAGACGTGTGTGCAAAAAAGAGAAGGATGGATCACAAACACACGGCAGGAGCCGAGCTGGAGGGAGTTTTTCCCTGCTGCTTCACCCGGGCCGGCTGAACTGCTGGGCTCTCAAGTATAGCTGCACAGCTATCAATTTCCAAGGAAAAACTGTGTTGACAGCTTCCTTTTCAAATGTTAGCTAATGTCAAACCTCAGTGCAGATGATTTAGGCTCCAGGAAAATAGCTAGGTTATTGCAGAAATTTTCTTGCAGCTATTAAGAGACCCACAGTGAACCAGCAGCAGCGATGCAAGGACTGAGGCTGTGTATCTCTCAGGATTATAAAGAAACACTATATTGTCTCTAGCACAGTCCTTCCAGGGGAAATGGTTTATATTCGTGTACAATAGAGTGACTATAGTGGGTTTCTGTGGAGGAACGTGAGAAGTTAAACATACGGTAGTCATCTTTTGTCTGTTCATGCAAAAATGTCTTAAACAGTTTGCAGATGACGTTCTGAGCAGAAGTAGTTGCTGTGCACAGCCTATTTTCTTTCCCATTTCGTCAAGCTGAAACGCTATAGACTGAACTCCCCCAGATATACGAGCACAGACCTATTTAATTACAACAATCTTCCAAAAAGTTGCACCTTCTAGGCCAAAAGGTCTGAGAGTGTTTCACAGCTGGAAGCCCCGATCCACACAAACCTTCAGCGATAGCTTATCCCAGGGGCTTTCAGGATGGGCACTGAAGTGGATGTATTTCAGCATTAGCTGTGCGTTTTGGGGAAGAAAGCACTGCTTTGGAGGGGGAGTCCATCCTCCTGCTCCAACCTAGGTAACCATATGTTGGCATTAAAGAGACAGGGTGGGCACAGAGTTGGTAGTGGTGTTGGTATGTCTGTTTATTGCTGTGAGAAATGAGAGAGAAACAGATAGCTCGGCACAGACATCCCCTAAAGAGCAGTCAGTGCCTTTGTGGGGTGAGGAAGATGCACGCTCCAGGCCTCCTCTGCAGCACTAAGGATTAGAAACCTAATATTGTAATGAGAGACTGAAGCCTGGCAAGAAGCACACGAGACCACCAGAGAAGTGCTGACATTATTTGCTACTGTATCCTGGCTTATTGCGACCCCTGAACCTGTCTCCGCACACAGACTTCCAGGACAGGCCGTGAGGAGTGCTGCAGCCAATGGAAATAATAAGAAGGAAGTCAGGCAGACTGAGCCTCGTTAGCCAAGGTGGAATTTGTCCTGGGTTAGCAGCACCCTCATCTCGTTCAGGACATCTTGGGTTTCTGAGCGAGACCACCGTGAGCAAAAGTTCACCTCTGAAGAGCCAAATAGAATCTTTCCCCCCCCTCATATTTCTCGTGATTAAAATGGCAATGGTCTTATAAGCAAACAGACCTGAACTCCTGTCTGGCTGATTGCCGTACACATTTTTCTGGAGAGCAACCCCAAAGTGCTCGCCACCCCACGTCTCTCTCCTGTTTTTGCTTCCCAGCTTGCAAAACACAACGTGCAGCGTGGCAGGGGCTTGGCTCCCAGTGCTGGTGTTGGCTTGAGTGTGGAGGTGGGCAGAAATACTCGCTAGAATTGCACTGAGCCCTGCTTGTAGTCTAGGACAAGGAGGAGAAAAGCCAGAGAAGTGGATGGGCAACACCACAGCAGCAAAAAAAAAAAAAATGGCTCTCCATGCTCTCCTCTTGCCCAACCGATGCTCCCGCCCTTATTTTTGAAGTCAGTTGAGGCTTTGGTGAAGGCAAGGGCAGCCCGCAGTCATGTTAGATATTTGGTGAGATTGGGACTAAAAGGGGCAAAGGAAGGAAGGAAATGATGAAATCGTGCAATAGTCCAGAGGTTTCCAGACTCTTGCGCCGTCTGGACCACATCCGAAGCAAAAGATCCTCTCACGGACATTTTCTCTCCCATTTCTGATCATGCAACATTTCTGTGGCATCTGTAGCAATTCCATACATGAAAAAATAATATTTAGCAGATGGAAAGTAAGGAAGAAAGTCAAAGCCCTGTAATTAGCTTGTTCTCCATGGAGTTGCAGATACCTTCAGAGCCCGTGCAGAGAGCTGTGGGCAGAGCCATGCCAAAAGGAGAGAAAACTTCACAAGCAGGAGATTAGGAAACTGAAGCAATCAGAGCTGATGATCAAGGAGCTGTGGAGAGTTTTTTTAACCATTCTGTTTCCTAAACCCATCCACGTGATTTCATCTCTTTGTCAAGCCCTCCCTTCAGTTTGAGGGTAGCTTTTGCTGTTTCTGTGTATTTTGTCCCAGGGCCTCACAGAAAGGCTGGGCTTCCAGTAAATATTTCATTCTTTCTGCTTCATCCCCTCCTTCTCTCTGTCTGGCAGTACTTTGATCAGGAGGCCTAAGCGTTCGTAAGCTGGGAGAAGGAAGTCTGGCATAGAAAATGTGCTGTGGAACAGAGTATTGCGAACGGGACGTGGCTCATACAGATGAGGGACTGCAGGAGCTGTGTAGGACCAAACTTGAGGGGAACATAATCCCCATGAGCCCTCCTATAGGTGTGGGAAACACTGCTTTTGAAGATGCCTTTGTCAGCTTGAGAGTCTGGTCGAAGAAGCACGATGTGCAGTGTTCTTGCTGATGGGACTTGCTGGTGGCAGCAGGATTTAGAAGGCCTAAGTCACTCTGGGACACATGCAAAAGTCTGTAATAACAGTATCTGCATCTGAGTTAGTCATGAGTGAGGAAGGAGTGTGGGTTTTGGAGTTAGAACTGAATGCTTTCCTGGTGATGGCTCCCCGCTCCCCAGGCTGCTGCTCACCTGGAGACTGCACGAGTTGCAGTTTCCTAATGAAGGAAATGCAGACTGTGCCGCTGACTCTCGCCTGACTCAGGACAGAGGCTGCTTGTTGCCTTTCGTGCTCCCCTAGCTCCGATGTGGGAGCTTCAGGCGGCTTTGCATGACTTCCTAACCAGCCTACATGGTATCATCCACCCATGAGCGCTCTTTCCTGGCTCCCTGTCACAGACAACCTTTCCTTATAAACATCTGGCATTTATTTGCTGCCCCGCTGGGAGCTCCCCTTTGCTGTTATTGCTCGAAGGGCTGTAAGGCTGCGCAGTCACATACCAGACACGGTGCCGTCATGTACCACTCCGACACCAGGTACTCACGGGAGACCTGACACGGCTCAGCCCCGACCTTGGGCTCTTCCTGCTCAGGCACCAGCCACAGCAGAGCCAAGAGAAATGAACTCAGCTTTTACCTCAAACCACGAGGGAGATCAGCCTGGGCTCAGCTCTGGAGGAAAGCAGCATTTAAGGGACTAAAAGCAGAGGAAGGCTCAGCGTTATGTTTTCCAGCAGCCACAAAGGAATCCCAGGGCAAGATGCTGACACCAGGAGTTTTGCTCGCTGCCGGCACACAGAGATGGGCAAATATTAGCAGGACTGAGAACCCGCCTGAAAACCCTGGAAGAAAGCAGTTTCCCATAATATATCATGGACGAAATTTAAAATCAAGCAGCTGTTCAGCGTTTGATCCATCTGCGAGGGATGCTTTTGCAAAGCATACATTGCCCTTCAATTTATCAAAACATGGGCTGCGTGGAAAGGAACGCTTCCCACACCGAGCAGCTCCGCAGAGGGAAGCGGCTGAACTTCCACCAAGGAATGGTTTGATCCCAGGCAGCAGTGTCGGAGTTTGGGTTGTACAGCCAAAAGAGCCTTTGTGTACACCCGGAAAAACAAATAGAGTGGAGTGCCTTCCCTTTCCAGAGATTTCAGACCACGTTCACACGCGCTGGGGCTGAACGTGGGGGAAGGCACGGAGAGGTGGCACCGATGGGACCGGTGTCTCCAGCTGCAGAAACCAGAAAACCAGGTTTGTGTCTGCAGACACAGTCAGCCATGGGCAAGAAAACTCTGTTTTACATAAGGAAACCCCAAACATTGCTGGAAACAGAACTGAGAGATTATTATCGTGTCATTTTTGCAAAATATAGAGCAAAAGCTACATGACTGCTGAAGCCATAATCATCAAGGTCCTTTAGCAATGAGCTGCTGTCTTACAGATCTGCACAACCTTCAGTTTTGGTGACCAGGAATGCAGAGGGGGGTGGTTGTTTTTTTTTTTTTTAATTGCATAGTTAAATTTCACTGCAAGAGGCAGCAAACTGCCTTGTAGGTAAGTGGCTGAAGAAAATTGCCACTGGTCCTGTGCTCATGTGTTTACGAGGCTCTGTCCAGTGTCTCCTGACCCGCAGTCATTCCCAAAACCACTGTTGGGATCGCTCACACCCTGACAATGCACTGGGAAGTAACTCAAAGGGGTAGAGGACACTGAACACAGCTGCTCGTATGTCTTCTTCCAGACATGCTTTTTCCTGTGTCAGCTCGTGTTCTCACATTTTTCTATTGCTTCTGGACAGGACTGTATTTTCAAGTCTAAGAGAACTGTGTTTCAGAGTGGTAACTCTATAAATAAGTAGCTAACACCCAGCTGACTTTGGTCAAGGAAGAGAAAAACGTGACAGTTGGCTACTGCAGGAAGCCGGTTCCCAGGACCTGGATTTTACGAAGTGTTGGAAATTGAGAGTACACTTTGTTTGACTGGAGATTCTTGTCCCTCTTTCGCTGCCTAAATTGCAGTGTGTGATTTCTGTTGTGAGATTTGCTGGTTTGTCGTGTGTGCACATGAACTGGTGGCTCACCCATGTTCTTGAAGACAGGTTTGGGCACACGCAAACGCACTTTCCTCCCTCTAACTTCCTTTCTCCCCCTCAAAATCCCTGGACACTTGTACCACAGCACAAAGCTGCTGCTGTGGCACACTTTATTTGTGCTGTTTTATAACCTTGCTTTTGGTCAGTTACCAATTGCCTCTGATTTTGCCTTAATTGCCAGGGAGACAAAGGTGCGATGGGGATCCCTGGGCGGCCGGTAAGTCAAAGCCTCTTTGTGTGTGCTTTACCCTCCCCATTCTCTTCCAACCCCCAGGATTTGGAGAGGGGAGCTTTCAGGACAGTCCTTGGCAGGTGTCAGTGTGAGCAAAACTACTCTCCCTGAGCCTCCCACCTGAGGGGCTCCCCTTGCTGCAGCAGGGTGGCGAGCCCTGCAAGCCACGTACATGCCAGGAGGGGTGTTTCCCTTCCCTCTGCTGTGCTATCCAGGCCCTCCTCTGGTTCAACATCCCCCTAGTTGGGTGCCTCCTGCTCCACCTCGTGCGCTGGCCGGGCTTGCTAACTGTGGGCTTGCTAACACGCACCCCTGCCTGCCACCGGCAGCTGCCCTTTCCAGATAACTCTGCCCTGAGCAAAGGGGACCCCCCCACCCCGCCTGGCTCGGGGCTGTATTTTGGAGCTGCTCCTTGCTCGGGCATCCCAGAGTGAGGATGGGGACGAGGGCTGGGGCAGGAGCTGAGGCCACCCTGCTCATCCCCACCCCATAGCCAGGGTTTTGGGGTGGGAGAGCGTGCTGCTGACGCCTGTGTTTGTCTCTCTCTCTCTCTCTCTCTTCCCTGCACCCTCTTGCATGTGGCTGCGGTGGGTGCCACTGACCCAGGGACTAAAAGGGCAATCTGGAGAAAAGGTGAGTCAGCTCCTCGTAGCCTGTAGCACCCCCAAACTCTAGGGCCTCCTCTAGGGCCAGCCCAAGCTCCCTGGTGGCAGTCATGGCCACTGCAGCCAGATGTGGGCTTCCACACCCCCAGGCTGCCCCATCTTCCATGTCAGTGCAAGTATATTTCCCAAATTCCTTCCAGGCTACTCAGCCTCTGAAGACGCTGCGTTTCTTGTTTATGACAATTTACTAACAGCATAAGGGCCAGTGGGCATACGCAGGGCTTCCCTCCAGGCTTCCTGGGTTTTAACCATTGACTTTCTTCCCCACTGGCAGCTCTGCTTGACCTAATTGACCTGCAGCTCCCCTCCACCTCCCGGGTTAGCCTGATCCCTGGTGCAAGCAGGAGCAAGGAAGAAAATGGCACAGCATGCTCCCAGTTCTGACACAGTGGGACACCCTCTCGCACACTGCTTGCCGTGCAATGAGTTGGTGTTTTGTACCCACAAAGAAACTGGTGGTTTGCAAAGCACCCTACTGCTGGCCCCTGTTTTGACATGTCGGCGTTAGTGTCCTTTCCCCAGAGCTGTGAGTACCTCCCACCCGTGAGAACGGGGAAATGGAGGTGTTTGGGGTGTGTGAATAACTGAGTAACAATGTGTAGGAATCAGGAAAGGGATGAACATTCACCTGACAGGGCTACCACCTGTGCACCGCCTTACCAGGCGTGTTTGCTCCTCTTCGTAGTAGATAAAGAGAAAAATACAGCAAGGAAGGGTAAGGTAGGACGGAGATTCTCCTTCCTTGCTTTCACTGCTTGCTCATTGGAGCCAACCAGCATTATCCAACAGACCAAGATTTCCCCACCTGAAGCCATCCTGCTTTTTCTCTGCGTGTCCTTGCATTTCTCTCTGGCCAAAGTTTTCAACATGAAGGGGCAGCAGATAGATACAAACAAGCAATGGAAAAAATCCATTGTCCCTGCTTCCCCAAAGCCCTCTGTGAGAGCCCTAGGTCCTTGGCAGGCCACAGCTTTGTTTTGCAGAGAGCTGTGCTTTGCTTGCAGGCTGCTTGGTTTATGGGACGCTCCATCCCAAAGATCCCCAGCCCTGGGCACTTCTGGAGCTGCCTCTCAGGAATACACTGTGTTTTCCAGAGAGAGGGACGTGTCCTGCCCATCGCACGCCGTGGGTGGCAAGGAGCTGGAGAGGCAGCTGTTTTCTTTTCCAGCAAGCACTTTGCTCTGTTTTCATCCGCATCTCAGCTTAGTTTGAGAAGTACACAAGCTGCCCACAGCTCCCATTTCCCTGGAGCCCAGCACATCCCTCCTTCTTTTCTTTCTTCTGTGGGACACAGTCCTCCTGGACTCGCAGAAAGAAAACAGCAAGGGTTTCAGGCCATCTTTCACACTTGCAATGGGGCAGAACGTCTGTTTTACCAGAAAGTGTTTTATGGGTTTATAACTCTCCTTGCTGTGCAGCTTCCATTTTCTGTCAAGTCTGAGTGGCTCCAAATGACATCTTTTTTCTCCTGAAGTGTGAGGCAAGAGCTGGGGGGGGGAGGCCAGAACGGCAGCTGCCCCGTAAGCCCTGAAGGTCTCACACCTGAGGCACCCTCATTTAACCCCGGTCTTGACAAGGAGTATCATTGTCTTTGTATTTTCCTTTCCTCCCTTGCTCACCCCTCTTCCTCTCCCTCGTGTCTCTGCAGGGTGCTCCAGGAGAAGCCGGCATGTCTATCATCGGGCCCCGCGGTCCGCCCGTAAGTGGCTTTTCCCTCTATTTTTGGCTGATGCAGGATGTGGGTAAGTAACTGGGAAAGGCTGAGGAGGGGCAGTAAGACACAGCATCAGCTGGAAGGAGCAAAAACCCTGTATAATGTGGTTCCCATACTGAGCCAGCCTTGGTTTTATACTGCTATTATATACTATATATAATGAAATTACAGCTCATTCTCCAAAACAAATGAGGAAGCCTTCCCTTGCGAGGAAACCATATTCCTGCATTTAAAAGGAAGAAGCATCCTTTCTTCTTGCAGCAGGGCTGCTACCACTTTTGCAGAAAATATGCCCTTTGCCTGGCTGTGATCTCAGCCTTGGTTTCTTCAGCAGGGGACAAATCCCCTGATTTTGATGAAGGAGCAGGATCAGAGTGGCGAACTCATAAAGACGGGTAGTTTGGAGGTCTTGTCGAGGACCCAAACTCCTGGAAACTCTTTGCCAGCACTTTTTACCGCTATCTGGACAGTCCCTTAGCTGTCTAGGGTGATGAGGAAAGTGCAGGCAGGATTCCACATCCTGTTCTGCAAAAACGTCCCTGCAAGGTGCAGCGAGTCAGCCAAAGTTTTTTGCAAGGATAAGGTCATAAAAAAAGACCAAGATGGAGGGTTGGAGTGTTTACATGCCCTAAACACTGGATGTTTCTTACACCGCGGTTCAGCCGTCAAGCCTCTGCTTTTGTGAGGGTGCAGCCAGTCCTCTCCACTCCATCCCTGCACAGCCTCCACCAGAGATTTCCATGAAAAAAGGCCTGGAGATTCAATTCTCTCCCTCCCAGTGGGCACTTCCGATTTTGATTAACCTGTGAAGAGCACCGTCCTTGACCTGCAGAGAGGATGGGCTGCTGGAGCCTTTGTTTCACAGCGGAGGTCAAGTGAGAGAGACCCAGGCAGTGAGAACACTTGGCTACATCTGGCTTTCCAATTAACCTTCCAAAAGCCCCATGGCAAGTGTTTCTAATAACAAACAGCTTTGCCGGGTCCCAGACCCACCTGCCTGGGATGCTGGAGTTTGAGAAGGGACAGAACCAAAACCCAGGACCCAAACAATATGCCCAGCAGATGGTCCCTGGCCATGTGTCCAGGCAAGGAGGAACAGCTGGCAGGTCTCTCAGTGCCAAGATCTGAGCAAGACCACCCTGCTCCACAAACAGCAGATTTTGGAGGGTACGTGCCATGGGGATTTTGGTGTTTCTCCCAAGCCTGTGGCTCTCAGCCTCTTGGACGGTGTAGATACAGTAATTGGAGAGAAAAGCCATCAGTCCCTGTCCATATAGGCCCTGCAAAGAGAGACAGGCATCACTGTTTTCTTGTAGGACACATGCCTGGTGTGCAGGACAGTTTTAAATGTCTGCTTTGGTGCTGCTGCCTTTGCTGTGGTTTGGGAAAGTGCAGAACATGTTGCATCTTCAAAGCAGCAGAAACTTTAGATGGCAAATGGTATCTAAAATGGGGTTTCGCCTACACCAGTTTCAAAGGCCTGATGTGCCAGGACTGGCACAATTCCACACTTTTCCCTCTGCAAAGCCTACTGTGAAGATGATCCAGTTTCCTGGGGAGCTGGTGATAGGTCAAAAGGATGGCTGAGCACTGAAGACAAACACGGAAACCCTGGCCAAGGGGCCACTCGGAAAGACGTGGGATGACAAATAGTTTCCAGATTTTTGTTTGGAGGTTGAAGTTTTCGCTCGAGCTCAGAGCCGCTTAACTTCTGGCCAGAGAGGGCCAGTGCGCCGATAGTGGCAGAAACAGACGGTCTCCATGATTTGGCAGCTCCCGGGATTGCATTCTTCATACAATCAACATTTTAAAAAGAAGACAAGGAAAAGCAGCCACCCAAGAAAAACAGTCTCTTGGAATCACTCACTGCTGAACTGTTGTCTTGGCGTGATACCGTGCAAATCACTCCGCTGTCCTCCAGAGAAAGAGGCAACAGTCTGTAGTCTACAGAGGAAGCCAAATTGCACCATTTCCAGGTTTTTCTCCCTAATTCTTTTTTTAGCACTTCTTGTCCGGGGAGGTGTCCAGCAGGGAACCAAAATTAATGAATTGTGGCTAGGCTCTTCTTGCTTCTTGCCTTTTCGGAAGCCAGCGGTGGACAGATCCTCTAATTTATAGCCTATCTTCCCTCCTGGTCACTGGCCAACAGGACCAGGTGGTTTTGTGTGTATCTTGCAAAGCAAAGCTGACCAAGTTCAACTCTGCAGAACTAAAAAAACCAGTGCAAATGTGATTAGGTCCTGCTAGCATTGTGTACGAAACCAGAACCGCCAGTGCAGCGTGAGGCGTTTTGTGGTACAGGCACATCCCTCAAACTCTGCCAAAGGACTGTTTGACCCCATCCTCTGCAGGGTTAAACCTTCACCAAGTCTCTCTGCAGATAGAGGGGAGGAGATGTAACGTGAAGGTGAAGGTTTTCCCTGCCAGTGTAGCTCTGAGGTCTCTCCCAAAGGATTCTTATTGCTTCACTGTGGCAATCCTCAGTCTCACAGCCCAGCAGGCCCCGTCCCCTCTTTCCCCTTCCCTTCCCTCAGCACCACATGGGATTGCTCTGGTTAAGGCAGAGTTGCACCCTTGTTTATAGCTCTTTCCAGGGAAACCCTTGTGGGACTCAAACAGTCCAGTCATGGTGTCTCAAATTGCTGAAGAAAGCATTTGCTTCCCCAGAATGGGAGAGCACATAAGGAGCCTGGGTTTTTTGGCATTGTAGCATAGCTTTCAGGGTAGGCAAGATGCCACAGTGGTCACTTGATGAGCATGGTACAGGATTTACCTCATCCTCCTGCTTCCATCCACATGAGTGTGCTTCAAAATCTGCTGAAGTCTGGACCATGTGGACCATGTGTTTCCTGACTTGGCTCACACATTTTTAATTTTTTTTTTTTTTTAATTGAGATAAAAATAGCCCCTAAGTGAAGCAGTATCTTTACTGGATACCCACAAATCTATGGTCACCGTGACCTGGAATGTCACAGGCCCCAAAAACTGAAGAACTGGGGAAAAATTAAAAGCCAGGACATTCTCTCTCTCTTTTTTTTTTTTTTTTTTTTTTTTTTTTTTTTTTTTTTTTTTTTTTTTTTTTTTTTTTTTTTTTTTTTTTTTTTTTTTTTTTTTTTTTTTTTTTTTTTTTGGTGTTTTTAAGTGGGCGATGAAGAAGCTGCCAAACACATCCCAAGCCAGTGTTTGCTGTACCTGATCCCAAACTGGTGGCCAGTTCTGGCTAGCTAGCAAGAGGTGGGGAAAAGACTTGGTGCTCATGTTCCTCTCGTCACACTGCCTAACTCTCCTTTCTCTCTCAGCTTTCAGAGGACAAAAAACCCAAACTGAAAAGAAAAAAAAAAAAGTCATCTCTTCTCCAGAATTATTTGTGAGGAAAATGAATGTTGTGGGACTTGAGATTAGGGGAGGAGGCGAAGGGGGATGGCTTTATTTAGACACCAGTGATCTGTGAGGTTTGTCTTGCACAGAGCAGCACCCTGCATTAAACGCCTCCAGTTTATGGCAGCAAGAATTGCCATAAAATGAGCTCAGCCTCTGGAATATACTCCAAAAGCCTAGCATATGGGCTAGGGACACCCGTTTAATTAATGTAAAAACTTCAAGGAAGCTGCTTGCAGTCCAAACTGGAGCTGCTCCAGCATTTTCTTGGCCCTGTACAAACTGGAGTGGGGATGAGAGATTTCCCTTCCTTCCCAAGACACTTTCCCCTTGGAGGAGAATTAGGTACCTCTTCAGAGAGCCTGAGGATAATTGGTCAGAGGTTGGAGGAAAGGCTCTGTAGAGAGGAGTTAGGGTCTATCAAAATTCATTTCAATTCCTCTAAACTGCTGTCTCTGTTTCATCCTTCCCAGGGACAGCCTGGAACAAGAGGTTTTCCTGGATTCCCGGTAAGTGGAGCTGTTAGTTTATGAGGTATGGGTGTGTGATGTTACTAGGAAGCCTCATTAGTGCTTACTGTATCTCATCATTTCTTCCTGAAACCAAGGACCTGATCTGATATCACTGGAAAAAGTAATCTTTTCTTCATTTGTTTTTCTTTTTTTTTTTTTCCTTTTAAGTGATACTTAGGGAAAAAAAAAAAACCAAACCACACAACTCCGAAAGGAAATTAATTTAAAAAAAACCCAAGTGTTAAAATAATATAGGTGAAGGCAGATCTGTTTGGTAAAAGAAAACCATCCTAGGAAATACCCCCAAACAAAGAAAATAACCCCTAGGTAGATTAAATTCCAACCTTAATTGAGCTTTTAGGTGATATTCCAATAGCAGGAAGTGCCTGGGATCCAAAGGGGGCCCTGCATGGTGAGGGTCAGCTGGGGACCGTGCTGGGCTGAACACCCTGGTCATGCCAAAGGGAGAGGACATAAAACATGAGAGGGAATTCTTCTGAAACACTGCTGCAGATGGGCAAGAGAACAGAGAACCAGCCCAGGAGAGGACAAAGCAAATTTCATTTCAATCCTACAGCTGCTGGCAGCACTCTCTGAAGCGCTGAGGCTGCTGGAGAACTCAAAAGGTTGCTATTTATTCATACGCATTTATCCTGGACAACTAGGAAGCCTAAGGCAAAGACAAACACCCCCCACATCCCTGCTCCCGCCAGGCAGCTCAGCTGCTGCTCCAGGACACTGGATGTGCCAGAGCAGGTCTGCGGGGGTGACTCTCACGCCTGGAAAATGGGAGGAGTTGGCAGCCTGCGAGCTGCCTGACTGGGCTCCGCAGCTCTGCCCTGTGCAGAAAGGGGGGCTCTGAGCTGCCCCGGGGCTGAGGAGAAGCAGATCTCTCCAGGCCGTTGTGGTCTTTGGCTTTTGGAGGAGCAGAAAACAAATCAGCCCGGCTCATGAGAAAGTGCCGGGTGGGACGGCACTTTGTGGAGCCTGTTTCTCGTCAAACAGTACCTTCAGCATGTGCTGAGCTGCGTGTCACCTCTTCCCTGGGACGCTTTTATTATTCTGTCACTTGCAGAAATGCCTCTTCCCCCAAAGGTGTATGCACTTTTAAGGTAAAGTCTTGAGAAAACTGCTGATTTTCAACTCGTTTAGTGGACGCTGTAGAATTTTAAATTCTGAGGGCTTTTTGCAAATTGCCTATGGATCCCTCCTCTCTTCCCTTCTTGTGTCCAGCATTGCTGCTGAAATGGGCTGACAGTGAGCAGGTCCCTGCTGGAGCAATCCAGAATCTGGGCTGGTACTCAGTGGGCCAGGGACCTGCCGGGACCTGGCAGGAGGGCCACCTCACCCCCAGTCCGTGCAGTCTTGTGGCACATGGTGCTTCCTGGGGCAGATGGACAGACACCCCGGGGGAAAAGCATTTCTCATCATTTTTCCTTTTTTATTCCAGGGCCCTATTGGCTTGGACGGCAAACCGGTAAGCAAACAACTCTGCAGGCTTCCTGTCCTGCCTCCTGCTAGGTCCCACTGTCCTGCCAGCCTGTGTCTTACACCAGTATGTTTTTAAGGGGATTATTTTGCAAAGTCATGCACATGCATGGATTAAAAGAAAATTAGGAGGTTGGCAGGCAGGAGGATACCACAGATGCCTTGGGGGGATATACAGGAGTCAGGAGAACTAGGGAAGGCAGAGCGTGGCCTCTTCCTTTCTAGGGAAGTCTATAAAATAGCACGTCACAAGTGCAGCAGCCTGGCTGCTGCAAGGAAAGCCTTAGCAGGCACTCCCACCCCGAATCAGACAGGCAGAGCAGGTCCCCGAGGCACCAGCCCTCTGCCTTAGCCAACTGCTTCCTTTGAAGTTGACCCTACAGCTTCTTTCTCTTTGCTGCTGTGCTGAAAAGAGCTGCAGAAGTGGGAAGGACCCTAAAGATCCCCATGAGACCTCCATGCTGTCCTTAGAGCCTCCTCACCATCAGCTTTGTAGTAGAAAAGCTGAAGTTCTTCCCATCCTTTGGAGAGCCAGGCACAAATACAGCCACTTCCCCATGAACCCAGCAGATACAAAACCCACAGCTCCACGTAGCAGCCATGCAGAAAGGTTCCCCACCAGCTTCCTCTAGCCATGCTGCAGGGGAAAAGGAGCTGGTAGCTCATACCTCTGGCATCTAACTTCCTGCAGCAGGATCCTGTTTTTGCCGTGAGGAACATGACCCCCAGGAGAAACCCAGCAGCCTCTCTCTCGTACTGCTCTGTGGGCACACACTGCACTCAGCAGAAGCTGCTCTGCCAGCCCGAGGGGGGCTTAACTGTGTCCCTGCAGAGCCTTTTCACCCTGTATTCAGCCCCCAGAGCTTTGTTCTTAGCATTTTGGGGTAGCAGGCAGTGGTGTCCTCTTAACTGTGTGAGCAAAGCTCAGCATTGCATCCCCCTTTGGAGGTACCTCCCGAGGTAAGGGGGAAGTGGGGGAAGTAAACATCATCTAGTGACTGCAGTGGCCAAAGCTGATGCGTGTTTTCTTTCTTCTGCAGGGTCATCCTGGACAGAAGGGAGAGACGGTAAAAATATACATGTTTGTCTGCAGGTGATGGGTAGGTTCGAAATGATGCTGCCTCTCAGCTGGAAGCAAGCTCGTAGGCAGGGTAGCAATCTTCGTTCAGCTGATGCACGAGCTGCGTCCCTAATTCTGTAACTTCATAATAGCAGTGCTGGGAATCACGGCTGTAATTTTTACATTATGGCTATCAGACTCATCATGTCACAACAGCAGCTCTCTAGTTACGCATGGGATGGGTTTCCCTTGCAGTTAGCAATTACGTTCTTTAAATATATTCTGGGAGCTGACATTTTTCAGGGTTGGCCTCATAGCAGAAGTAAAAGTTGATGGAAAGATTTCTCAGAACCCATCTGGCAGCTTTCAACTTATCTAACAACAACCCAAAAAAGCATATTTTTTGCATTAAATGTGTTCCCCTCCTTCCCCCCCCTTGAAGCTGCGTTTCATATGTGCATCGTACTTAAAATGCATTTGGTTGAAAATGATAAAACTTCGGCCGCACTTGATGGAAGCCCAAATGCGGTCTTGTTCCTCTTGACATCTCTGATGATGAAATCCCAAACACGAGTATGCCGAGCTAGCAGCCCTGTAGTCACCTTCGCTCACTGGAGTGCTGAATGTTTTCTTCTGCTAATTCTGGTTTTTTGAGCCCGAGTGTCAGTACAACCCTCTGGCAAGCACATGTTGAAGATCCCCACTCCCATTGTGCAATCCTAGCTCAGGCTTCAGTCCTGGCTGCTTCTGGTTCCATCGGCCAAGGAGCCGCGCTGTCAGCTGAGGTCCTGGGAACAATAAGGGTGTGTTTTCCTGATGATTTTCCCCCTCTCCTTTTAATAATCCCCACCCCCCCACCCCGCAGGGCAGCCAGAACATGTGTGCATTTTCACTCCTCCAGAGTAACAAAGGGAGCCCAGATCTCTCTTGGGAGCTTTCTCCACAGTTGTTTTTAAAAGCTGAGTTTTTCACCTACTCCATACAGTGAGAGTTGTTGTCTTCTTGTCACTGTAAATGGCAAACCATCTCATGTTCACATATGTATTTCTTTAAAGGGTGCTACAGGTCCCAGGGGACAACCTGTAAGTATCCAAGTATCCCATCTCATCCTTATCCCTAATCCCTCTCCCTTGGCATTCACTGAAGTCATTAATTTACTGAGGCCTATTTTGTCACTTTTCTTTTATAGGGACCCCCAGGACAAAAAGGAGAAAAGGTAAGTAAGTTCAACAGGAGACGTGTTAAGAATTAAATGTAAAGACTGGAAGGGACTCAGTGGACTTGGTGCTGCTCAGTCTGAGTGGTTGAGGAGTACAGGAAGAGCAGAGGGCTCAGGGGACAGGAGGCAGGCTGCTTACTGGGTGCAAAGTGGTATAACTGCGCTGAATTTGATATAGTCGCAATGATTTACACCTTCTGGACCGGACCCCGTGTGTGCCTATTTCAGTCTGCTCTGTTTGTGGTTTAAACTCTTTCCTTTTAATCCTGTTCTTTCACAGGGTCAGTGTGCAGAGTACCCGCACAGGGTAAGTCATTAGTGTTATTATCCTCTGTCCCGTGCCTTCCTGCATGTTAATCCTCCCTCGTTTGAATGGCTTTTTGTTGGAAGTAGAGATCGTTTCATTAACGAGGTGCGTCATCTGGGCCCCGAGGGCAGCGCTTGGCTGATTGATGTGTTTCGCAGAAAAGCAGCAGATAAGGTTTTCCAGGAGGGATGTTGGTTCTCCGGTCTGCTCCTGCCCACCGGGGCTGACCCCTAGATATCTGCTGTCATTGCTGCTTCCTGGAGATTTGTGCCGGAGAGGGGAAAGGTCTGTGTCCTCACTGCAAAACCCAGCGAAACCTGAGGTTTCTGGAGGAGTAGGGGTCACCCACATCTTGTGCTGCAGCACCAGCTGAGGCTGCTTCCACAGCCTCTGCGGCAGTTGCGTGGCCAGGAGCGGTGTGGGGTTTGCAGACCTGGGAGAAACTCTATCATCCCTTCCTTTTTTCCCTCGTGCTGGTCTCATCCCTGCACAGGAGCAAGGGGAAGGATTGTGCTCCCTGACCTGCCCTGACCACACTCCTCTGGCTGGTCCCCGTGCCGGTCCCCAAGCCTGGTGGGCTTTCTGTCTGCAAGGCTGAGGCTGAGAGGGAGGGTTGATGCCAGCAACCATTTAATGAAAGCCAGGATGTTGCCCCACTTGCCTTTTCATCCTGGCCTGACCGGCATGTGCCACAGCCAAGAGTGGAGAGAGTACATCATGGGGTTTGAGGGGATTTAACCAGTTCTAAAAACAACCAGAGTGCTGAAAATCCACTGGAAATGCATTGGAACGACATCATATGAAGTGGCTGGAATTTGTAATCTGGGTGTACAGGGAGACAGGCTTAAGAGCTTTCTGTTTATTTTTGACGAGCCTCTGGATAATTAGCTGGGCTCTGGTCCCTGGCCCCGAGGGAGCAGGGCTGGGATGCTCAGAGCAGCAGAGCCGGTGGAGAGAGAGCTGGGCTGGCAGCAAGGGAGAAGAGAGCCATGGGTATGTGCCAGTCCCCGTGCAATAACAGCCGGTCAGCTGTGTTTATTTAGCGAGCCGGCTCACTAGATTGTTATGTTAAAAAGAAGCCAACAACAGTGATCACCCAGCAGCGTCCTGGGTCCTGTTACATACACACCTTGGCTCCCGCCGTCCCCAGCGCTCAAGGTGAAAAGCAGTGGCAGACTCAAAGCAATACTGGGAAGGGAGATGCAGCTGCTGCGTCCCTGGGCTCAGGCCTGGGGGCAAAGACACGCTGGTTCAGTGGGTCGGGGTTGTAGGGTGACACGCTGCAGGGCTGTGACAGCGGGAAAAGGGCGGGTGCAAAGCTTCACATCTTAGCAGTGTTTCCTTGGCTCTCGTGGAGGTACTTTTGGTCTCCATGAGGCAGCAAGTTCAACATTTTCAGAAGCCCATGAGTTGTTCAAAGGCAGAGGCATGCTCATGGAAAGGGTGACTGTCCTCAGTTCAACTCGAGGATGGGCTGTGCTGAAGGCTCTGGTCACAGACTGTGCAAGCTCAGGGAGCCAGAAGCACAGACCAGCCAACAGAGGTGCAGTTCTCTTTCTTCCTCTCTGAATGAAAATTAGGGTGTTGTAAAAGTGCTACACAGCTGACTGAATTGCAGTTTACTCTTGCTTTTCTGTTTGACAAGGTTCTTTGTCAGTTTTTCTGAGTGAGGAAATGAAACCCAGGGATGTTGTTTCAGTTTTGTTTCGTCTTTGTTTTTGTAGGGAGGAAATACAAGGTTAGGCTATATGCCTTGGCTCTTGTTGTAGTTTCCTATTTTTTTCCTGTATAAGTCTGTGTGGCCTGCACTGCTGTGAGGGATGAGCCCAGGCATTGGGGCTACATTTGGGGTGAGACAGCCATTCGAGCTGCTCAGAGTGCTGCTTTGGGGAAGGGGGGACCAGCCGTGCTCCATCTGCTCTCAGAAATGCCGTGTGTGTCTAACTGACCCCGTTTGTCTCACGTGTCTTCACTGTTCCCCAGGAATACCTAAGTACCACCCTTGCAGCCCTGCGCTCTAACCAGATCCTTACGCTGAAGGTTTGTGGGTAATGGTCTGATGTGACCCAATCCTGAAGCAAAGGCATGAGGATGTGGATCCAATATTGCACATTGCCTTCTGAAAAAACTTCCCTTTGGGATACAGAGGAGGTGCAGGGCAGGAGCTGGGTGGCAGAGCCTTCAGATTTCTTCTCTGAACTCTCCCACTTGCACCTGAATCCATTGCTGGGTCTTGTCTGGCCTCTGTTTTTTTTCCTCCTTATCCTTTCCAGCATCTTCCTTCTGCTTCTCTGTAAGCTGCGTAATATTTCAGATAGCCCTCAGTGCTGGAGGAGCCAGTCAAAGCCAGCTCAGCTGGCTCTTCTGAGCTATGGGGCCTCCTGCAATGTCTTTTAGAAAGGGGAGAGTTGCCTTGGGATAAAATCAGCCCAGCTGAGTTTCCAGCAGCACCGCTTCTGGGGCGATAGCCTGTGGCATGTCTGGATCCGAGCGTTCCAACCTGATCACAATGCTGCAATATTGGGTTGCCACTTCTCTTTGCAACAGGACTGGATCCTTGCTTTCCCTGCACACACGAAGGACAGTGTTCAGCAGGAATAAAGCGCGCCAGTTGGGAGCGTACGGTGACTGTGGTGGGAGACCTGTGGGCACACCTCTGGGATCTGAGCACAGCTCACGTGGGGAGCGGCGCACACGGGCACGATTTTGTGCCTGAGCACAGAAAGCCTCTCTCTCTTCTCCCTGTGTAAATCAAGAGCAGCTTCAATGGAAAACTGATAGCAACAGGAAAGTGGATCAGGCCAGAGGAGCATTCCTGGGCCTGGAGCCGGCACGGTGGGTGCCAGGCTGACAGCAGCGTGCGTGCAAGTGGAAACTGGATACAGCAGAAGGATGAACAAATGCTCCTGAGCTTTAGTGCATTTGATTTCTGTGTGTCCGGGTCAGCTTTGTGCCCTAAGGCAGCATTCCTGGCTATAAGCAGTCAGAGGGTGATGTTACCATTGAGCAAGGAAAAGCAAAGCACAGGCTACCAAGGCAGTGTCCTGCTCAGGACTCTGGTTCCTAGGCCTGGTTTTCTCCCTTGGTCGTGGTGGTTGTGTCTGCCCAGCTAAGTGAAGCACGCCAGGACCTGTTTGTTGACCTCAGCTAGCCTCTCTTCACTCTCACACACCGAGAAAGGGTGAGACCTGGAGACACACTGGGTTTCTTGTAAGGGAACTAGGAAAACTGCCCTTGGAAAACTTGTAGAAAACTGTCATTTGGATAGTTGCCCCAAATGTGATGATGAGACATTAAGAGAAAAAACAGTCTCATCACTGGAGATCTTAGCAGGGCCAGTGGGGGGATGTCTTGCAGTGAACACTGCCTATGGACATGAGTGGAGCTGAGTTAAAACCCCCGTGGGTAAGTTGTGTTTCTGAGCAGAGGAAGCTGTACAAGCTGTGTGCAGTGGGAGCACTGGGATGGCGAGTGGCCACCCTGCACCTGCCAGGCTGGCACTGCCAGTCCCCCCGTGAGCGGCGCGGGGAGCTCAGAGGTCTGCCCGCAGGTCCCCGTGCTGTGCTCACGCCGGGCTTCATTTTCATGGCAATCTCTCTGTTCCCCTCTTCTCTGTTCTCTCCCCTGGCTCCTCTCTGACTCTCGGTGCCCTAATGGCCTCCTTTGCCCTGTGACCTTCTGGTTTGATCTTCTTCAGCTGTTGCCTCTCCTCAATTCAGTGCGGCTGGCTCCACCTCCGGTCATAAAGAGACGCACTTTCCAGGTAGACTTCTCCTCCTCGTTGCCTGTTTCTAAGCTTATCCTGATGCCTTGCCATTAATCAGCTTGCTACCTGTCTTTCTTCCCCTGCAGAGGGGTTTCCAGGAGTTTCAGGCAGAGCCGAGGGACTTTCTTTGAAGCGGAGGAAATCTTTGATGTGATAATGTTGCTAAAAAGAAATGCAGCGAAGCCAGTTTTTTGAACTGAAAGAAATGGGCCATGAAACTGTTCTTAGGGCTGTCGACAAGCAGCCTCCTCCCTAAAGGAGTCAGTTCCTGCATATTCAATCTCCAGAAGAGGTTAGAAACCTCTTGCTGAAATGCAGCTAATGTCTGTGAAATTTAACTGAGATGAATGAATAGGCAAACGCTTCTTCTAAGGACTAGTCTAGTCTGAGGCACTTGGGAAATGTGTTTAAATAAGCTCTTAGAATGGTTTCATTAAATTGCATTAAATCTTTGTGTAAACACATTTATTTTTGTTTCCAGGACCATAATTCATGTTTAGTTTACTTTGGGAATTAATTCATAAAGTGAATTATGGACATATGAACAGTGAATAAGAGTGGCCGTAGTCAGAGTTCATGTGGCTTTTAATGAGCCCACTTTAAGCTCCCTCATTCCATCAACTGGGATTAACTCTCCCATGTGGACAAACCGCTGTAATTACCCCGTGAGGTGTCCTGGGCACTCTCTATTAAGTGGCTGGGTTTTGTCACCCTGCTGCCTGTCTAGACAGTTGGATGCTAGCAGGGAACTGCAGGATGCAATTAGAGACCTTTACCATGAGGTGCCTGGTCCTTGCCCAGCGCTGGACAAATCCTGACCTTGCTGCTTGAGCCCGTGCTTTCGGTTCGGTTTCTACCGATTCAGCATTTGCACCACACAGAGCCCCATGGCTTGCACTGTTTGCCCTTCAAAGTGACAGTCTGGAGAGCCAGGCCAAGGACTGACCTCTTGGGAAGGCTTTGAAAGCTGAAGTTCCTCTCCAGGATGAAGTGGGAAACTTGAATAGCTGCCCTACGTCCTGTCGTCAGCCAGGGCTGCAAATTCCCTCTGTCCGCAGAGGCTTTAACTTCACCGGAGAGTTTTGCCATGATCTGTTTTGCTGTTGCTGTTTCATTCTCTTAAGTGCAAGAGTGTAATCTGCTCCTACAGGTCTGCCAGCACCAGGCAATTCCAGGAGCCCAGTGTATGAATACTAAGAAAAAAAGTGAGGCTGCAAAATGAGTGTAGTGCCAGCACCTGGAAGAGAGGAAAATCCTGCTGCTCCCTCTGAGCACATCAGCAGGAGTGCTCTGCCCAAAGGCCGGGGCTTAGCCGAGACAGGGGCTGAGCAGGGTCCTGTGTGAGGAGACTGAGCAAGCATGGCAGTGCTGGGGTGCAGTCAGGGTGGCTGCCTGGTGTTTAAAAGAACTGAAAAATAGCTACAGTCAATGGCTAAAAATATAGAATGACAACTGACGAAAATGACACCTGATCTCCCACTTACTGTATCCACTTACTGTCTGGTTAGCTCTGTGGGGGTCCTTTTGTGCTGAACACATTAATAAGACTGTAATGATGTGGTAATAACACTTTGCGTGTTTAGGGATCTGCGTGGATGGGCACTCTCCTCGACAAAGCCCACTCTGTCCAAGACAACAAAGCGAGGGTGATGGGAACGGGGGTTTGAGTGAGCTCCTTTCAGCTGCTGCTCATGCTGGGGCAGGGCTCCTGCTCTTCCCAGCTCCCTGTCCCCTGCCAGCGCCCCTTCCAAGCACTGTGCTCCATTTTAGTGCCCTAGACGTGGAACATGGGCCGGGCTGGCAGAGAGCAGCTGAGGTGGGAATAGAGGAGGGAGTGCCAAAGTGAGATGGGTAAAAAGCCCCCTTTGCCTTCCCTTGGTGCACCCATGCTGGGGGTACTGTAAGATGTAGTGGCAGAGAAGTCTCTGAAGTTTGGATGAGAGGCCAAGGCATGAGGAAATCTAGAAATATACTCCAGTGTCCTCCAAACATCTTAATTAGACCCAAATTACCGTCCACATTTAAAAGCTATGAGACCGTTTACGTGACAGTTGAACGGCACTGAGTGTGGAGGATGGGGAAGCTTAGGAAAGGTCCTGTGTTCCCTTGCATGGGCCATAGGATACACTTTAAAAATGGAGAAAAGCGAGGATACCCCTCCTGCCTGGCCCAGCAGACTTCCCAGTGTGGGCTGTGGGTTTAGAGGAGCAGGAGAAGGGCTGTGGCTTTACACATGACTGAGCGTCTCGTGAGTCTGGCCCACGTGTTGGAAATTCTCTTTTAAATAGAGCTCATGGAAGAAGGGATGAAAATTTGCAGCTTATTACTTTCATCTATCATTTTAAATAAAGCAAACATCCCTGTGTTTGCATGTTTTACTAAAGGCAGCCAGGATGAACAGCACACTTGGTAGGAACACACGGCGGGGACAGATTTCGTGCATCCTCCTGCAGTGTGTAAGGCTGCTGTAGAGAGGATAAATGCAGTGGAGACCCAACTGCACACCTATTGAGTTTTACTTGAGAAACAGCCACGTTTGATTTCTGGCTTCCCATGGATCCACCAAGGAGAGTTTTTCTCATTTAAAGTGGATCACTAACAGCGATCACTGTCACGATATTTTATCCAGGGAGGGGAGCCTGTGAGACGAACGGCGCGGCACGGGCGCCAACGGTGCCTCAGGAGCTCCCTGGATTCATCAATTGTGGATCAGCAGTCTGGTATTCAAACGTGGCGCTTCCAACCCACTGTCTCCTCAGCGCCGCTGGGTCCCACGTCCAGGTCCTCAGGGCCAGATGACATTGCTGAGGCATGAGCCACAGCCCCCGAACGGCTACTGAGGGCCCGGGGAGGAACCGGCTCAAACGGCCCTGTGGCAGAGAGCTTAAAATGGCAGGTGGCTCGGCACACGCTGCCTTGTTAAATCTTAGAAAAACAGGCTCTGCCTGGTGCACGTGGGCCTGCTTTGGGTGGGCTCCAGAAATGCCATGATGATCGTGTTATTTTTTTTTTTTTTTTTTTTTTTTGGGGTTGTGGCATTTCTACTTTTGGTCCTTGGCAAAACAGAGGGAGTGTTGTCCAACAAATATAGCATGGGGGGAAAAAAAATAGGCTGAGGTAAGACACTGCGGGTTTGCCTGGAAGTGCCACTGTGGTCACGGGAGGGTTTGCTTCACATGTGACTGTCAAGTGCTTTGGAAAGCCTCCTCAGAGGCTCAAGAGACATCAGTCTTTTGCATGAATATTGTACTTGACCGACTCAATGAAGAAAAAGGTCTCTTTGGACTGCTCTGTCATCTATAGATCCCTTTAGAACAGAGGTCTGACCAGGCAGCTTCAGATGTCTTTGCAAACCATAGGGTGCTGGCCCTGCTGCCCAGGCAGCCCAGCCATCCTCAGCAGGGCTCTCCATCACTCTTGGAAACTTCTCCTGTTACTAACCTGCTACTTGCTTCTACCTCATCTGCTTCAGCCAGGCTGGTCTGCCTTGGGCCCTTGGGGTGGCAGTGTGAAGGGTTTGCTCTGCCAGCTGATAACCTCCTGTTTTACAAACCGCAGGGTGAACAAGGACAAGCAGGGATCCAAGGTCCCCCAGGGCCCCCTGGACCACCAGGGCCCGCTGGACCGGCTGGACCTGAGGGAACCCCAGGACGTCCTGGGCCAGTTGGACCCCCTGTAAGTCCAATTACTGAAAAACTAATTCTTCTGCTTCCCCTTCCCCCGGGGCACAGGCAGTTTCCTCTGGCCTCTCTCGCCTGTGCTGAAGCTGAGATAGTCACGGACAGGAGACTTGCACAGGATGTGGATGTGTGGAGAGGATGAAGTTCCCAGGAAGGAGGGGAGCGGGAGGGAAGGCGGAGGTGTGCACTGGGCACTGCTGCTATCAGGGCACACAGTGGGTGACACCAGGCTCATTTCCTCCTCCTCAGACTCTGCAGAGGGCCCCGGAGAGGAAGTAACGCGAGGGGTGTAATTGTTGTGCTCAGAGCAGAAACCTGACTGATAAGAACCCCCGCCACCCCTTTGAAGTCTTGTCCCTGTTCCAGCAAGCAGCCAAGGAGGGAGAGGAAAGAAGCACCATTTATAAAGTGACACCGTTGCTAAATGGCAGGGGACAGGGCAGAAAATCCTGCTAATGTACCTCTCTCTTGTAACAGGGCAGAGCAGGAGAACCTGGGAAGCCTGGCAGAGACGGAAAGGTGGGTACCAGAAACCAGCTCCGTTCCTGGGAGCTGCAGGAGGAGACGTGGCACGCTGGCTCTGCAGCCTCTGCGGAATGAAAGGAGTTTTCCATCTTAAAGAGTTTTTAAGGCCTGATAGCAGGACAAGCAGGTCTTTTCCCCAGAGGCAAAAGCACCTCTCCACATGCAGTACTGGGGTCAGGGATCCTGTAAGCATCCTCATTTCTCTCTCAGCTCTGAGGAGCCAAGGATAGGATGGCTGAACACTTGAATTGCCATAAGCAGGCAACATCAAGGCTGATATTAGGCATCAGAGCATATCTAGAGTAGTTTTCCCCTTCTGTGTGCTCACATGCAGCTCTGGCATGGATGTTTTGTTTGTTTATATTTACATACACACATATCTGGTATGATTCATGGTTCATATCAGGTAAATTGTTTGGTTATTTCTCATTTAAAGACACGAGTGGTTTGTTTGTTAATATATTCTCTCTATTTAGCTTGTCAGAGGAAGCTGCAAATGCCTGATTTACTCCAGAGCTGCACAGTGGGTACAAATTTCCCAAGCAAGCCAGAGAAGCAGAAAAGATTCTGGAGTGTAATGCACAAGGCAAAGCAGCTCTTGGGTCTTCTGATTCAGCTAGATCAAACCTGGGAGGATGGAGCACTACAAGCACGGATTTATTTGAGTATATGGGTTAAGACAGTGCTCATCTACATGAAGAATAGGCTGGGGCTGTTTGAGCTCACCAGTGTAAATCATCTCTGTAAAGGGGTGTTTCAAACCAAAGCGTCTCCCGTCACCCTGCAGTCCACGTAATGTCTACATTTGCCAACCCCAGTGTCTGATTTTATCCACAGGGCTTACCTGGGCCTCCTGGACCAAAGGTGAGACATCTCACTTCATTTAGAGGTGCAGCACGGTGTTAAACAGGGGTGGATGCTCCTGGCGAGGA
The DNA here is from genome assembly GCF_003031625.1 of Empidonax traillii. Taxonomy (NCBI): domain Eukaryota; kingdom Metazoa; phylum Chordata; class Aves; order Passeriformes; family Tyrannidae; genus Empidonax; species Empidonax traillii. Next base: position 43,816 of record NW_020956273.1, on the reverse strand, counting down.
CAGATGTGTACATTTTGATGGGCGGAGGAGGGGAAAGGAGGTTACATCAAATAGCTGCGAAGCATTTCTAACCCGTCTCAGCATCGCCTTTGGGGCCCAGCCCGTGTGCTGATTCATGGGTTTTGTCCAGGCGACACGTCTGAGTTGCATCTTGACTGAGCCAGGCACGCCTCATCAGCCCCTCTTGCAAAATTGTTTGCCACACACAGCTTTATTGGCCTCTTCCATTCTCAAAGCATTTCCCAGCGCTTCAGGAATGGATTTTGCAATGCTATTGTTAACTCCGCCACGGGTTCCCATTTATTCACTTGCCAAAGTGCAAGGAGGGGGGTGGTGGTTGCTGTTTTTCAGCTGCAGCCACCCACCCTAATTTGTTTTTATCTGAGGTATGTAGCCAGGGTGAGGAGATGGGAACCATGGAGCTGGGGCACAGAGCTGGCACGTGTTATCCGGCTGCCAGGGCTTATTGTGCCTTTCCTGCCAGGACTCAGCCCAGTGCAAGTAATGGTGACCTGTGGGTCTGAAGGGTCAGAAGCTCAGTGGAGTTGCTCTGAGCAAAAGGAGAACTCTCCCCATGGAATGCCCTTCCATCCTAGCAATAACTCAGGGAAAAAGGCAGAGATTTGTCCTTCTCAGGCCGAGCCTCACTTTCTTTTGTCTTCTTGCCTTTTGCAGGGAGAGGCTGGGATTCAGGGATACCCTGGCAGAAAGGTAAGGAGAGGGAAGCCCAGTGCTGTTAAATGAATTAAGTGCACTGATGCCTTGTGGAATCGTGGCTGCAAATCTCTGGACTACTCTGGAGCCCTCTGTGGAGCTCTGCTCCCCCTGGACGTGGGGCTCTGGAGGTGTCTTGAACTCTGCAGCAGCTACAGAACAGACTCCCCGTGTGTGTGCCCCTCTCCACCCACTTCCAGGCTGAAAGGCAGGTCTTGTTTATCCAGGCCTGAACAGGAGGCTGGAAAGGGCCAAATCCCTGACTGTGTACTGCTCTCTGGAAATCAGGAGAGAGTCCCCAACCTGCTCCAGGTTAAGAGGCAGAAGCTGGCAATGTCCGAATGCCTTGAGCAGCAGGGTTGTCAAGTCTGGAGGGTGTAATGAAGAGATAGAAAGAGAGACAGGGGAAAGACACAAAGGAAGATCAAAGGGGAGAGAGGGGATGAAGAGATGTCAGCTGGAGAAGGGGAAGGTGAATGTTCCCAGCAGGCAGGAGTCCTGTGTCCCCTGTTATCTCCACGTTGCTTTATGGGTGCTCTGCGAGTAAAATGGCAAGACCTGAGAGCTTTTTAATTAGCTCTGTATAAACTGAGAAGTTTTTGTTATGTCAGGAAGTGGAAATTATAGCCCCTGCAGACCACAGCCCACTCCTGCAGACAGACACAATTTATTGCCCCTTCTCCCAGCGAACCGTTGGATTTTCCATTAGGAGCCCATCCTGCTCCGTGTGCGCTGGGCGGGCGGTCCCGGCAGCGACCTCACAGCGAGGGCTTCTGCTACCAGCTCCTCTTACACAAAACCACTTGTCTGGCTAATTTACTTCCGAGCAAAGAGCCTGCAATGATCGTGGAGGAACGAGCCCAGGGTTGTGACCTTTCTCTGGGAAAGGTGGAAGGAATAGATGAAAGTAGGGGAGCAAACCTTAAGGAAAAGGGAAAAGAGGGCAAAATGTAGAGGAAAATTGTTAACTCAGATAGGATACAGGATATGGGACCGCTCCCTTCCCGACATTTCACACACATCTTTTTTGCTGCAGAATGGTGTTCCTCTCCCAGAGAGACCCAGGTGGTAGGTTGATGTGGGGGAGGCACCTCAGTGTGGGACATCCCTCTCACATCTCTGCTGAGCTTCCTGCAGCCCACAGCTCCTTTTCTTGCTGCTGTGTTTGCTCCTTCCTCCGTTTTCTTCTCTTCCTCAGGGTGAGGTGGGCGAGTCCGGCCTGCCCGGTGCCCGTGGCCTCCCTGGAGCCTCTGGCCCCAAGGTAACCCTTCAACTCGAGTCAGTGGGGGCATCTCCCAAGGGCAGATAACTGGCCCACAAGCCTAGAGACACACGAAAGGATGCCAAAGGCTGGGGACTGGAGGCAGTTCTCTAGAGCCTGGAATGAGCCGTGTAACCAGGAACACGCTTGCTCCTGAGTGGGGAGCCTGGCCAGTTGTTGGCCAAGGTGATTTCATGCTATCCTGAACCAGTACCTGCACAGGGCTTCATTACAGAATAAAACTGACCCAGCCTTTAGAGGCTTTTGCACCCGGGCTGAGGGAATGGGCCGTGAAACATTTTGATGGTTTCTACACCCAGATCATGTGGAAAAGCATTAGTATGGGTGACCTCCAGCATCCACTCCAGGAAGCAAAACTGCCTTGCGTTCCCTGGGAGGGGTGGGCTGCAGCCAGCGCTCGGGCTGGTACCGTGTTGCTGTCAGGAGAACCAGAGGCCTGGAGCTGCATTATCACACCTCTCTTTTGGCTGCTTTCCCTCTGTCCATCGCTGTTACAGTTGTACTGCTTGCTCAGTTTCTCTTTATGATGTTCACTGTCCCTCTCTCTCTGTTCCCCCCCACTTTTCTCTCTCCTTTGCTGGGCAGGGTGAAAAAGGGGACGCTGGCATAAAGGTAGGCATGAGGAATATGTTTTTCTAAGGTGCGGTAGATCACCTGGGAAGAAGATACTGCTCCTTGGGCTGATGGATTGCAAGGGGAAGTTGGGTCCGAGGCAGCTCTGTGGGGTATTTAATGGAGTGCACATCTGTGCTCTGATTAACCACAGACAGGCACTCCGAGCTCAGGCAATAAAAGCAGCCTTTATCCGTTCGGTGGAATTCGATTCTTACCAAAGGCATTTCTCCGACTATGAAGCTTGCTGGTGATTTGTTACATCTCTCTATTTGATGGGCTAGGTTGGGGTTTCCTCATAAAATCTGGTTAGCTGACGCATCAAATCCACTCAAACTCCGCAGCTCAGGCTGAGGTTTGGCACCAGGCATTTCTGTCTGTTTCTGGACACTTTTTACAGGCTCGTATGGTCTGTGCCCAGATGTTATCTATTTGACTGAAATTTACTGTGCCCATATATTTAAAGTGCATTACTCAATGTAGACTGTGCTTAAAACATTACAACATTGGCTGGTGTTCATGGCAGTCAGAGCACACTGTGTCATTCCATACATCTTAAACATCGCGAGGAAAGACTGGCCCTGTAATACTTGGAAAAGCATTAGCAGTGACACGTACATTTCAAGTATTTAGTCTGTGGCATGCAGCTCATTTATCGTGCGGCACATACGCTTTCTATATCTTTTCCATCTGGGTGGATTATTGTTTGAAGGGAGGAAAGGCCCCTTCAGAGGTTACCAAGGATGTGTTACGTGGAGTTTAAAGAAGTGTTTCTTAGGGAATGCAGGATCTGGGTCCATAGTTGAATAGAACAGCAGCAGTTGTCTTCCTACAAGAAAACTATACCTCCTCAGAAATACTGAGATGCATGTAGAGTCCAAATGTTCCCTGTGTCCATCTCCACATCGGTGTAATTCCATCAAGCACAGAGGCATCACTCCTGTTTGTGCCAGTGTGAATAAAGGTGGTATTGCACCCCAGACTGATGTGTTTTGGGGGCTCAAAGTTTTTCATCTCTCCTGTTAATCAGAACTGGAGGACTGAAGTCAGAGTGTAGCCTGGGGGGGAAGAAAAGGCTGGAAGGGGGAGTCGTCTTTCACCCCTGCTTATACTGCCACGTTTCAGTGCCAGCAGACATCTGCTCTGCTTGTGCCCATGTACAAGGATTGGTAGCCCTTCATTAGATCTCTGGCAAAGGGAAGAAGTCTCCAGGTATTACAGTGATGTCTCAGGGCCATCCACAGGCAAGAGCCTTCCCTGACTCGGGGTCACCCCAGAGACACACTCTTGCTACTTGGCCCCTTTTCAATCCTTTATTCATCTCACATCACAAAGAGCAGAGATGAAACTTGCGACGATTTTTTTGTGATAGTAAATTGCTGCTCCTAAGGGGCACCTCCCCAGACCCAAAGTGGCGGCGTCTTTCACACACAGACTTTAATTTGTTATTGTCAGGGTCACTTTTCTCTCAACTTCCTTTCTTTTTGCTCAGAGGAGTTGAAAGGGAAGTGCAGAGGTACCCTTAAATCAGCAGCCAGACCGCACCCTGTTGCAGCTCTTGGGCGTCCCCCAGCACGTGCATTTGTTGTCTTTGGAAATTGCTGCTTTCTGTTGTCTCCCACCTAAGAGGATTGATTTAGATTCTGGAAAACTTTTAATGCTTCCAACGTTGGATCCAACTATCTGGGCTAGATTCTACCTTCTCTTTGCTTTCAGGAGCCCTTCACTGATGTTTTCTTTTTTTTTTTTTTTGAAAGGTCTGTAGGATGAGGCTTTTTCTCATTCTTTGAGGAAGGAGCAATAAATAAAGTGCCCACAGCCTTGCTCAAAAACCCTTCATAATCTGGCTCTCCCCTCAAGGAGCAGAAAGGAAGTGTGTCTGCTTTAATTGGGAGCTAACGAGCTAATCAGCCTGGGGCGTCACTGGCACCCCGTGGGGATAAAGCTGTTCACACCAGGGCTAGTGTAAGGGTTTCTTTTGTGCGGAGGGGAGAGATATAGCCTAACTTTTCGGGAGAGGTGTTTCCTGAACCGGCGTGAAGCTTGCGAGGGAGCTGGGAGGTGCTGCTGACTGCCTTGCTGGAGCCCACTGGGGACCTGTGGGTGCTTTGCCTTTTGTACCCACCTTCGGTGATGTTTCCCAGCTCCTGGCTTGGCTGCACCGTTCCGGTGCTGCTTTTGGTGGGCTACAGCGCCCTGTGCAGCTCGGAGGGCACCGGGGGATCACAGGGATCGGCCCAGCGGGTGCTCGCTGTGCTACAATGGCTTTCAGGCACATAAGGGTTTAAAGATGTTTTGGAGAGTTGTTTTTCTCTGGCTCTGGGATTTCTTTCTGCTCTTCAGCGGCGCAGTGTCACGTTTGTTGCTCCCGCTCTCTAATTAGCTCTAGTGTCTGTGCGATCCTGACGGTGCCGGGGCTGTGCCAGCGGGCTGAGGCCATCTACAGAAAACATGGGGTGGAGTGGTTGCTCTTTAACTTGCCCTTTGTTGGGGGGGGTTACCCTGCTGCCTCTCACTGAGGGGGCTTTGCTTGTGCAGGGCTAAATAATTAAGCATCTCTTCGGGCAGGCAGTTCTTCCAGGAAAGTCTCTGGGATGAGGAATTAGTGTCACGGCCACAGCTGCCCTATGGGGATGGTCTCTGCAAGCAGCATGGGTGCCTCGCAGCAGAAACCATCGGTCTTCTTTTCTTGGTCTCGCTTAAAAAAAAGCAGGGAGCATAATTGGGAAGGAGAGTGAGAGAATGGTCCCCGTTTTCTATTACAAAGCATTCATAATTATTGCTTCACAGCTGAAAATAGGGTAGTTAAGGATGTTGTACAGGGCAGGAGGTGCTCACACTGCCTCATTTATGTGTATTACGGTATTAGAAGGTATTTTACAAAATACAGTTCACAGGATGGCACAATTACAAAAAGTGCTTTTTAAAAAAGCATAGACATCTATCCCTGCTGAACAGTCCTTCCAAGCAAGGACTAAACACCCAGAACAAAACAACAGCAGCATGCAGATTGCCTGAAGAGGTTTTACTTTCCAGTTACCACCGGACAAAATTCAGGCTAACAGCACAAGGCGAGCCTTGGATTCTCTGCTTCTCCAGATGATAAGTTTGTTTATCGTGTAGTCACTGCAGACTGAGCAGCTTGCCGTGGCACGGGATGTGGCAGCAGGGGACAGAGCCTGTGGCACTCTAGTGGGGCTAGTCGTCCTGTAAGCAACAGGCTTCAGAGGTGCCACTGAAGGGAAATGGCCCTGGTTAGGACAGTCAGCCTGGTGAGCCCAGGAGGGTTTCTCATCGCCTGTGCCCTGGGCAATCCCCACGAAGCCCTGGGAGGACTCATCTCCTGTCTTTTACTCTCTTTCTCTGTGTGTCTTGCTCTGCTTCCAGGGGGAGAGAGGCATGCCAGGGCTGCCGGGAAGACATGGCTCTAAGGTACCTTGTAACCAGAGGAGTGATACTTGTCTGCCTGATCTCACCCATAGCCCTCACCTGTCCCTGATGCACAAGCATCGCCTGGAGTTGTTTGTGTGTGTCTGTTACTCAGTGACTGTCCTCAGCTGAATTATTTCTGCTTCTAAATTGCAAAATATAGGGCCTAATTTACGCAGGGGATGGTGGGGGAAGAAGTGTTTTACCAAGCAAATGGCATGCCCAGTCCAAGGCTGACTTGCAGCATCAGGACCTTAATGCTTCATGCCAGCGAGAGCGGCCAGTGCCAGTAGGGAATTGGTGTTCTGTAAATTGGGGTTCCCAGGAGACCACAGCAAATGTGGGATCAGCAGTGAATCAGGGTCAGCGTGTGAGCAACCCTGCATGTCTGTGCGTGGCAGTTGAAGGAGAAGCACTAGAGAGTAACCTCATCCACGTTCACTGCCATCTGAAGGCCGAAGAGTGAGGAACAGGCATCCCACCTGCACTGCAAAAGCCTAACCCCAAGCCACTTGCTGCATGTTATCCCTTTTCATGGCTCTAGCCCATATTCACTGAAACCTACTGACCCTGAGACGATCTGGAATGCTTTTTTCCCCCGTTTATTGCGTAGAATCCCTGATCTCCATCTTCTGTCCTTGTGTTTTTTAGCTTTTGTCCCCGATTTCTGTTTCAGAAAGCTGAGAGGTATGATCCTGCTGCTCTCTGGCTCCCCACTCCTCGTTGTTTGAACTTTTCCGAGCTCTTTTCACTTTCAGCTTGGCTCCCAGTTCTCCTCTCTGCCTCATGTGCTACATCCCAACCTCTCACATTTCCCAACTTCTAACACCTCTCTACCCCCTCCCCTCTTCTTAGTTGTCCCTCATGTTTGCCTTTGTAACTGGACATTTTTGCCAGGACCTAACTAATACTAACACAGGGCATACAGAGACTTCAGAGCAGAGGGTTGAGAGGGAGGACCTGATTTTTGCATCAGCGCTGTCGAGGGCAACGTGGCAGTGCCTGTGGGAGCAGCTGGCAGGGGCTCTGAGGCTCCTGTCTGGGATGGCAGGGTAGGCTGGACCCCACACTGTCCTGTGGTGGTGGCAGCTCGCTCTGTGCTGCAGAATGACACCTGAATGGCAGATGTCTGGCTTCAGAGCTCTCCTGAAAATGTTGTGCTGCAGGGTTTGTCTTCTGTGATAAAAACAGAATGATGGGGAACAGCAAGGCCGAGGCTCTGGGGTATGAGCTGGCCTTTCTCGGGATGCTCGAGCTGATGTGTCTGGGCTCAAGTGCTGAACTGGGGGTTTGGTCCTTGGTCTGTTTTTGCACTCCTCAGTTATTTGACACTGTTCTGCTTGCTGGCCTTTGCTTCACTTGCAAGACTAAAACCAGGAGGGGGGTGTAAATCTGGTTGTCTTGACTGGGTTGTGCTTTGGAGGAGCTTTCTGGAATGCAGAGCCACTGCCACGGGTGAACAACCGGTGCAGGGAAGGAGAGCGTGTGCTGAGTGGTGTGTTACAGCCTTACTTCTGAGTTGCAGAAAGGAAAAGATGTGGATTGTTTTGCCTTCTTAGTTCCACCTGGCTGATACCGTTTTGTTTTTTTAAATTTTTGTGTCCGATTAATTTCAAACAAGGCGTTCCTGTCTTTCCTCTCTCTGCCAGGGCGCTCCTGGGATGGCCGCCGCGGGGATGAAGGTCAGTTTGACATGGCAATGCCTTGAGCAGGGCTGGGGCTGGGGCTGGGAGAGCGCAAGGTGCTGGAAAATGGTCGGACAGCTCCCACTAAAGGGAAACATCAGAACTGCCACGCCTTTGGCAGAGGTACTGGACCTGTCTGCGAGCAGCAGCCCTGCTACCCGGCACCGCTCCCGGCAGAGCCTCATCACAGCCACCCGCAGCCTCGCTCTGCCCCTCTGCACACAAAGCTGGGAGCAGGCAAACTCCAGGAGATGAGTTTTGCCTTACTATGCTCCCTTGTATCTGCTAAGCCTCTTGAAGTGCTGCAAGGTGGTTACTCAGTTTTATGTAGATGCCATTGCTCTCAGGTTTGCTGGTTTCTTACAGCAGCCTGGGCACAGCTAACGAAGCTAAAACAAACTGCAGGCACAAAAATGAGCACCTTAAGCATTCTTATGCTCTTATTTACAAGCCCAAGGGCCCCATAGATTGAAATTTTTTTTTCTCCACTGTGATAGCTCTAGGAGGATTTGTACTCTCTCTCCTCTGGCTTTTCACTCTATTTTCCTGTTTCTTCCTCACCAGGGCGAGCCTGGGACTCCAGGAGAAAAGGTACTTTCAGAAGGCTTTGCTGTGAGCCTGCACTTCTGGTTGGTTTGTGTATTTTTTTTTTTTTCCCCTCCCGGAGCAGCTGAGGGAGCTGAGGGATGGCTCTGTACTTCCCAGTGCCCAAATTCAGGCCCAAGTGGCACCTGCGGGTGTAAGCGAAATGGTAATAAGATACAGTGATACCAAGTGAGAGAGGGACCGTATTGCAAACATTCCCTCCCTCCTGCTTCTGTCAGTGGGGATGGGAATACCCTCCAGCTGCCTTCCTCCTCTCCTCCCTACTCCACGAAATACGCACAGCACGCTTTGCTTAGTGAATATGTTCCCTCTGTCCCTTCCCCATCCCCTTCACCTCCCAGGACTTCTGAGCCCACCAGCAGCCCTTCCCTGTCCCTGCAGGGGTCTGTTCTGCTGGGAACTGTCTGCCCGTGTTCTCAGTGTAGCCTGACATGGTTTGAGTTCCCGGGGCAGGCACAGTACAGACGTACCCCATCCACGAGCTCTCCATCCCTGAGCTTTGCTTTGGAAGCAGCTGGCCCCTCTGGTTTGAGGCTGGCTGGGTTGTGTTACAGCGTGTTACAGCCGCGTAACAGACGCATTCTCTGTCTTTTTTGTTCCCCACGAAGGGAGATCCTGGAGTCCCAGGGAGGATGGGCCCCCCAGGTTTGCCAGGGAAGAGGGGGCAGCGGGTAGGACATTGTGTGTTTGGGCTGGGTGTCCTGGCAGTGCCGTGCTGTGTTCCCTGTGAGCGGGAGCTGGCGGGAGCCTGCTGTGTGTTGCATTATTGTGCTTGCAGGGGATTATGTGTCCTTTGCTGGCTCTTGCCCCCTTGGTGAAGTGTGTTTGCGTGTTCCCGCTTGCAGGGGTGGGGGGCTGGTGGCAGGCAGGGCAGCATGAGATGCCTGGGATGTAGTCTTGTCCTGAGAGTGATTAAGGACAGTGCCGCCTCTTTCTGACTCCAGAAATAACACCCTGCAGAGGGATTCAGTAATCTGACCTCCCTCCTCAAGAAATGTGCTGCTTTACTCCCTAGTTCTGGCAGCACAAGATGATTTCAGTAGCCCTTATGAACATGTGTATTCAAAACTAGTCCTTGAACGAAAAGCAGGATACTGAGGCAGAATCAGGGATTCACGGAGGCCTGGGATAGGATTAGCCATTATATCTCTGCAAAAACCCCAAACGCCCAACCTTTTCCTTGGGTCCTACAAATGTTTTCCTTCCTTCCAGAGACAGAAGCATTAATTTACAGCAGCAATGTGCACGTTCCAGCAGGGGGGGGCAAGCTGTGGGGGTCTTACAGGTGACTGGAGGCCAAATTACCTTGGAAAAAGGGGTCACTGCACTCTAGAATTGCCTGAAAAAAAGATTACTGCTAGTTAATTATTTTCCACGGAGCCACCGGTGCATGTCTGTTCGTGGAGCATTGATGCAAGTTCCCTGCATGTCAGATGGGTGCCCTTGAGTTCTGATAAGCAGCACCAGCCTCTGCAGGCAGAAACAGGGTTCCAGGAGCCGTTGTGGAGAGAGCTGGGCACGCGTGTGGGGAAAGAGGATTTGAGTTGTTCTGTGTAATCTGTATAAGTCACTAAATCTTGGAGGTGTGAGGGTTGCAGGTAAGAACACGCCTTTCCCTGGTCGTGCATTTGAAACATCTTTTCAGGATAGCAGAAACCTCTGATCTCTCTCTCTAGAGAGGCCAGATTCACACTCCCAAACAGGACACTGTGCCTGGAACCGTGGATGTAGCAGCTGGATGGAATGGGGCTGAATGGAACTTAACTTCAGCGTGAAGACTGCTAATTGAGTTCCAATATTGAAAATATGGCCCAGGTTTCAGGGTGAACTAAGCAAAGCCACTTCACCAAGGCAGTGCTGTGTGCCCTCCATCGTTCCCTGCCTGTGGCATCTCTGTGGTGCCTCACACAGCCCAGCCTGCAGCCCTTGCTCTCCAGGCATCATCTTACACCATCAGCTGCTGTCTTTGCCACTTTTGCCACTCCTGTCTTCGCTGCTTTTCACAACCAGTGCGTGTCCCAGAGCTTGGCTGCCAGCTGAGACGCTGCACTGCTTGTTTTTTGTAAGAGCATGATGAGACTGGGATTTGGAGGTAGGGAAGAGGGAGCAGGGCATGGAGAAAGTCCTGTGTGCCAAATAAAACTTGCCCTGGGCAGCAGCTTTTCTGCAAGTAAACCAGGGAGATCCGGGGCTGAAGAACTGTCAGGGAAAAGGGATTTAGCAGACCAGAGGGATAAGGAAGATGCTGGGGGGGACCCTAGATCCCTTTCCCCCTCACCTTCCTTTGGAGAGAAATGGTAATGATGTGTAGAGATAGTCAAAAGGACAGGTGAAAACGCTGACTGCTGGAGGATGCCTTGTCTGTACCTAGAATAAAATCCCTGGGGAGGGGAAGGAAGGTTTGAAACCAGGAGCAGCTCACCCTTTGGCTGCTCCTCCAGGATGAAGAGCCTGCAGAGGCAGCCCTGACCATGTCTGCTTTGCCAACAGGGTGAGAAGGGACGAGCTGGTGACCCTGGGCTTCCTGGACTCCCTGGGCCAAAGGTTTGTCTCTTCCCTGATACTTTGTTTTTGGTGGGGCCGCTCTCCACCCCTTTCCTCCCTCCCATGTGGCAAAGCTCCCGCACGCTTAGGTGACTGTGGCACTGTGATCTGCAGCACTCAGCTGGGTGTCCATGCCCCGGGAATGTGAGGGGGTACACAGAGGATGGCTTCTGGTGAGGAATTCCATGCCCTCATGCGTGGTGGGGAGGTTGTGGTCCTGGGAATTGGGAGCATGGAACCGGTAGTTCCAATAAGTCCACGTTAAAAGCGTGACCTCGGATGTGATGTGGCACTCCAGCCTCCCTCTGGCTCCAAGACCCTCCTGTGATGAGGAGATGGGCTTTTTGGGAGCTGCACTGCCGTGCACTGAGTTGGAGGAGTAGCCTTGTGCTCGGAGAGACCCGGGGCAGGTCAGCTAAAGCTAAACCTTGAAACTGGCTTTTCCCCTGTGCACTCAGGTTTTTAGATAGAAATCACAGCTTTCAAATCAGACTTTCACAAGGAGCTTTTCCTTTGGGCAAGGGGACAGTGCACTGAATGACAGTGGCCATTCCAGGAAGGGGTGTAATGGCAAAGGTGTCCTGCTATTGCCTTTTTATCTGCTCTGTGCAAGGGAGATGGTGTGTGGGTCTGACTGGCTGATGACTACAGCTCCTGAGGGAGACATTCCAAAGGAAGCCACTGTCAGGTGGTTTTACCAGCTCAGTTTCAATGACAGAGCACAGTTGTGTTCGAACTGGAGGCCAGGGATGAGGTCTGTGCAGAAGCCCTGGGCAGTCAGTGCCGAGCAGCCGCAGGGATGAAGATAGCTGTGGCTACTGGAGGGGCTTGACATGGACCCCAGGCAGGACTGGCCTGATTCCTGGCCAGCTCCTGGTTCTGGAGCAATGCCTTTCTGGACTATCAAGAGTCCAGCTGATGTACCTTGTCTTGGGCCATGGCTCTTGAAGCCAACAGTTTGGCAAGTGAAGTTACTGAGACGGAGAGTCTCATCTGTGACACGTGGCTTGTTCTTCTTTGCAAACAGGGAGATAAGGGAATTGCTGAGAATGCCTTGGTGGGAGCTAAAGGAGAACCTGGCCCTCCAGGTCTGCCTGGACCCCCTGGACCAAAGGTGAGTGATTTTTCCTTCAGGGAGTTGTGTGTTGTGAGGGATTGTGCCCAGCACAAGGTGTGTAGGAAGGAGCAAAGGTTGCATTCATCTGTGCCCACCTCTGATTACCTGCTGAAGGGATATCAGGTTCTGCAGGGTGTTATAGTACCATTGTTCTGAATGTGAATTGTGTTTCTGGAAGGAAAAGACACTCCTTGTGCTCAAGTAACTCCCCTCTAGGCTCTGAGAAACCAATCTGAAGGTCCTCTCTGCACTAGAAGGAACAGAAGGGCTCCTGGTGGGAAGTTGTAGCAAGAGATTTGGGCTTTCTGAGGAGAAGGGACGCTTGGCTGATGCAGTTCCTCCTAGAAAGGCAAAGCCAAAGTGAAGTCACCCCTGCTCCACACAACACCAACCCATCCCTTTCCCTTTCTCTTTCTGCCAGGGAGAAGCTGGTGACGTTGGCCGGCCTGGTGCTGCAGGGTCACAGGGAGAAAAGGTACAGAGAGTTTCTGCACAAACCAGCTCCAGGTCCAGAGGTTCGGTAGCTGCAAGTTTGTTCCTACATGTACAAAATTTACTGGGAAAGGAGGATTTTAAAATTAATCTGTCAAACCCAGACGGTTCCAAAGGACCAGCAGAGAATGATTCCTGGAGTTCAAGCGAGTGCAGGGACAGGCTCTGCTAACAGCATGTTCTTCTTGTTACAGGGGGAACGTGGTTCACCAGGAGACCAGGGACCCATGGGCCCAAGGGTAGGTGTTCCTTCACTAATGAGTTTGGGCCCTTCAGAGGTGTCCAGGGATAGTGGGGCCGTACTAACAGTCCAAACTGGGGCTTCCTGTCACTAAGAGTGCTCATAGCTGGGCAATGGCTAAGTTTGAGACAGGCCATTTCTCCACTCCATATCTCACCTCCACGTTAGAGGGAAAGAGTCTTGCAAGCCATCTCAGGGTGGCTCCTTTGTAGGAGGAGGTGGGTTTGGACATCCCAGTCTGATCTCAGGCCCTTGGCCTATGAGAGAAGGGCAGCAGGAGGGTGCTCGGTGCATGTACGAGTCCAGCAATTGGTCAAAAAATCCAGCTCCTGGATTCTGGCTTCAACTTCACCTGTTGTCAGACCTGCCAGCTTTGATGGTCAAGGCATGGTGATCTGGGCTGGGTTGGCTACACTTGTGAAGTGCTTCCTACCCTACAGAAGCTTTCTGTAATAAATGAAAAATGGGACACTCATGAAACCGGTCCCTCTGAGCCGCCTCTTTCAAGGTGAACCACAGCTCTGAGCACCCCAAGGGAAGTGCGGTCCCAGCCCCTGGCTGAAGAGCTGGTATTTTCCAGGGCCCCAAAGGAGAGCCTGGGAAGGATGAAATTATGGACTATGATGGGAACATCAGTGAAGCTCTCCAGGTGAGCACCTATCCTCCTGTGAGGTGACTGCTGGATGCTTTACAATTTCCCGGGGGATACAGGCAGCTGGGAACGAGGTAGATCTGCTTTCTCGGCAGTAACAGCGAAGGGAAACGCTTGGACTGTGTGCCGTAGTCCCCTCTATCCCACAGCTCCCTGCATGTAGCGTTTTGGTCGGTACCTGGGCACTTTGCTGGGCTGATGGATTAACACCAGTGGGTGTAGAGGTCACGTGAATCCCCTCAGGAGTGGCACGTGGCGTGGGGTAGGTGGTGAATGAAGGCCACCAAAGTTTCCTGGGAAGTGTGCACTGAGGATGTGCCGTGAGTGAGTGGCTGTGCCCAGCTCTGGGTTAGCCTGGATTCCACTTGGGAAAAGGGGAAATTGTAGAATAACAGCTCTGTGGGACTCAGTGAGGTTTTTTTGCTCCTGTTATTTCTGTAGGTTCCTTGGTCACTTAGGCCAGTGTTAGATTAGTGGAGAACAAACCACCTCTGGGAAAACGCTTAGTTTTCTGGTAACCGTTTTAGTTTTTAATTTTTTTTTTTTTCTTGTATTTTCCTAGGAAATAAGAACTCTGGCCTTGATGGTGAGTTCCGGTCTTTGCTGTGGGGTTTTACACAAGTAGCCTTATGTCCATCCTAGGCAGAAGGCCTGACAATTTAGGTGCAGCAAAAACATTTGGCCTTTGCTGTTGGGAGCTAAAGCTGGGGCAGCTGACAGCTGAAGGAAAAGCATATCTTGCCTTCTGATCTTGAATTCTGTTCAGGATTTTGATCTCTCTGCTTTAAGAGGTAATACATGCTGCTCAGAACAGAGAGTGCCCAGAAAGAGCAGGGAAGAGCAACTCTGAGGACTCTCCACTGCTTGGCTTTCCAACCAAATATGATTTTAGAAATACCTTGAAAAATTCCCTGAGATTTCCCTTTAAACTCCGGAAAGTCTTTGGATTTCAAAACACAAAAATAAAAGCCCTGTTGATGATGTGAAAATAATTTTTTTCTTTATCTAGGGACCCCCAGGACTTCCAGGTGTGGCTGGACCTCCAGGGCCACCAGGACAGAAGGTACTGGCTCAGTTCAGCACTTGCAGAGCTTAAGGAAACACAAGAGTGGCTCAGACAGAATTCCTAGCCACAACTGTCCCCAGTGCTCCTATCTCCCTGTCCAGCATTCTTGGACTGTCCTGCTGGCCTCTACCACTCCTCCTCATGCACAATATCCTGAAAATCTCTTTTCCCACAATGATAATGCCTTATCTGAAAGATAAAGGATCCTTTCTACTTGCCCTCCCCTTCAGGAGGCAGCTTGTGGGAATTGCACTCTGTGGGATTGCGTTGTTTGGGGACTGTGTTTCAGCGCTGGGGCTGTGAACTGGCAGTCAGGATCAACAAGACCTGGAAAATGCTTAGGCAGTCACACAATGTGTTGTTTCAGCAAGGGCTTCCATGCTTTATTTTCTGTGACTATCGAACCCCCAGGTTTTTCCATCCTTTTTTCCCTGTGATTAGTCCCTGCAGACTATTTCTGCAGTGTCCATCCTTCATTGTCACAGTGAAGGAGTCACAACAGCTGCTTTCAAACTGCCAGAGTAACAATTCTGTGTTTCAGGGTGAAATTGGCTTGCCAGGTCCTCCAGGCCACGATGGAGAGAAGGTAAGGCACGATGCTCTTCCCTTCAGTGGCCTTACCTGGAGTCAGTGTCTTCCACCTCTGTCACTGAACGAGCACAGTTGCTTTTCCCACAGGGGAAAACAGTATTTTGCTTCACAAAAGTGAGCATTGATGGTTTATCAGTGTCCTAACACTTGTCATGGCAGTGCTACTTTGTTCTGTCTCCAAAGGGCACGGCTATGGGGGAGAGGATGAGCAGTGGGAGAGGCTCAGGGCCAGGCAGGAGTAAACTCTCTCTTATCTGTAAAAACTTCACTTTGTGTTGTGTGAATTTTTTTTAGGGACCACGTGGCAAGCCTGGAGAAATGGGCCCCCCTGGCCCTCACGGGCTGCCCGGAAAGGATGGACCCCCAGGAATAAAGGGAGAGCCAGGCCATGCTGGGGTCAGAGGAGAGAAGGGTGATAAGGGAGAGCCAGGACAAACAGGCTCACCGGTGAGTAAACCAAAGCCTCCCAGAATAGTGGTGGTTACCCAGGTTATGGGCAAGGCCCCAGGGCTCCTTGGGCACCTCTGGGCCCCTCTGAGGTGGGCGCTGCTGTGTGAAGTGTGACACTACAGAAGTGAGATCCTGGCCTCTGGCAGATGTTCTGTCCCTGCTGCCTGCCCTGCTCTCTGAGCCCTGTGTCCCTCAGCTTGCTGCCTGGCATGTTGCTGGCACTGACCGTGAGCAATGAGGCTGAGGCACCAGCACACCCCATCCTGGGAGGGCACCTGCATGGGGTGACATCCCTGCCACTAACAGAGGCACAAGTGCCTGGGCTCCCAGCTTGTCCGTCACAGCTTTGTGTCCCTAGCACTGCTCAAGGGG
This sequence comes from Empidonax traillii, assembly GCF_003031625.1. Taxonomy (NCBI): domain Eukaryota; kingdom Metazoa; phylum Chordata; class Aves; order Passeriformes; family Tyrannidae; genus Empidonax; species Empidonax traillii. The sequence goes on along the minus strand of NW_020956273.1, from coordinate 27,963 downwards.
GTTTTATGCAATGACTTCCCGCCTCTCTTCAAGATCACTAGGACAAAACTCCTGCTGTCTCAACAAGCTGGCTGTTGGGGAGTGATTCCTAGCATGGACTCCAGCAACCTGCATAACCACGAGCGGAACATGGAGGCAGGAAAGCAGTACTCCCTCCCCCCTCTGGGGACTGGCACATCCGCAGTGGCAGGAGGATGTTCAGCTCGTCCACTTCCAATACTGGCAAAGCCCAGCATTTCTCCGGGCACCTGATGGGGGTCTGGGGTTTTCAGAGTGCTCTTGGGATGGCCAGAGCCGGTCTCAACTCCTGCAATGATGTCTTGTGTGTCTTCCTGGCTTAGTCTTACAAAAAAATCCACAAGTCTTTCTTGATCCATAGGGTCTAGATGGCCCCACTGGAGAGAAAGGCGAACGAGGTGACCAAGGGATGCCAGGACCGTCAGGATTGCCGGGTCCCATTGGACTTCCAGGACTGACAGTAAGAATGGGAAAGTCAGGCTGCTCTTTCCTGCTTGGTAGAGAGAAAACAGCACAGAGCAGCACACAAGGGTTCATTTCCCAAAGTGCTGAGCCTCAGAGCCCTGCCCCTTCGTTAGGTGTCACAGAATGTCCGTCTGGTCTGCAGCAGCAGGCAGGGAATGTGGAATACATGGTCTGCTCCCACTCCTCCCTGGGGGAGCTGCTGCTGGCCAGCACGTGGGTGGTTCACAGGTGGCTTCTGATGGAGGGAGACTCCAGAGCACAGCGGGTGGTGACAGGGTCTGTTGTTGTGTGCAGGGAGAGAAGGGTGAGCCTGGGGAACGTGGAGACAAAGGAAATCCAGGAGAATCGGTAGGTCGCCTTTCCTGTGTTCCTTCTGCAGTCTGGGCAGCAGGGGAGGGATGATTTGTCAGCACAGCTGCTGGAAACAGGCACGTCCCACCTCTGGTGACACCCCCCTCAGTGAGGACAGCAAGGCCTCATCTCATGGGACTGGATCACCAGCCACCTCTAGCTCCTGATGCCTGCCTTTCCCTGACACAAGAACAGTCTGTCTCACAACCAGCAGTCAATAGGGAATGCCTGGGGAAGAACAGAAGATCTTGGAAAGCGTGACAAATATTTTCCCTGGCATTTGCAGTACAAGGGTTTCCTAGCAATACTTGCATATATATATATGTATATACACACGTACACATGTTTGGTTTTTTTTTCAGTAGATTTTAGGGTTCTTGAATTTGCCCATTCTCCCCCCAAAACTCACCCCTAGCTGTTGGGAGTGCCCTGCAGCAAGGAGTCCCACGGGCTATTGACATGTGTGGAGCCAGCCACCTTCTTCCCTATCTTTTGCTCTTTGATCCTGTACCTCCTTGCAGGAACTGTGGTAGAGTAGTGGAAGTGGACATTTCTTTGGAAAAAAACCTCACTGCTTTCCCTCCTCCTAAATATTTGCAACTGCTGCATAACCTTCCCCAGTGTCCTGCTGCTGCTTCCCAGTCACTCTGTCCTGGATCTCTGCTGCTTCCTGATGCAGTCCTTAGGGGGAGTCCAGCTCTCCCAGCCCTGGCAGGGCTCTGCTGCACCCTGTGCCCTGTCTGTCTCACGGGCAGCACACTGACGGTGACTTCTCCTGCTTTGCTTTCCAGATATCTGGCCCCCCCGGACCCCAAGGCCCTCCTGGACCTCCAGTAAGTTTTGAGTGATTCACCTCAGGAGCAAAGCACTGGGAATGGGGATAGAGTGGGAAGTGGCCGGGGAGGATTCTGTGTGGAGAAAACAGGCAGAACCACTGCAGTGTTGAAATGGGAACAGGTATCACTTCCAAACCCACCCCCAGGGTAGGTCAGAGCTACGGTGAGCTGGGTGGGCACAGAGAGGAGGTTATGTTGGTCTGAGATGAAAGGGAAGACAGTAGTAAGATGGGATGGATGGGATTAAAGGGATCAACTGCAGAAATGGTCTTAGTAGCACCCCTGGCCCCCTGCCAGGGTGTGCTTGGCAAGACCCTCCTCGTTACCAGATGGGAACAGTACATGAAGTGCCCGTGACACAAATAAAGAGGCCTCTGTGCCCCCAGAAAGCGAAAGCTCTGTACTGAACACTGAGCTGGGATACCTGGAGTTTAGAGCCCATCCTGAAACATTACTCATATCTCGTCTCTCCTCCCAAATACAGGGTCTTCAGGGCGTCCCAGGACCCAAGGTAAGGCTGCAAAACATTACATCCTGAAACTTAACTGAAGTTGTCCTAGGTGCTAGAATTCCCTTCAGTAACAATTTCTTAGTTTTCACATAGTACTTTTCTTCCATCTCCATAAGAGGACAAATCCTTCTGGATGTTTTCTTGAAGGAAATAGATCTGCAGCTCTCACTTTAGGGCCCAAAAAACTGATTGTTCCCTCCGGTTTTCACCCAGACAAGTGGGAAGTCACTGGTCCACGGAAATCTTCCCATGAGAACACAGCCGAAATCTTTGCCTGAAGGGTAAAGGTCTGTGCAGCAGGATGAACAAACATCATGCAGCTCTAAGTAACTGAACTGTAGCTTGAAAGGAGCCTTGAAATTACCCTGTACATTCTGCTGTAAAGCACTCGAGAACTTCCCTATCCCTGGTGGTGAGAATCTTTCTAATCTCCCTCTCAGCCTGCACCACTGCTTTGTCTGCTGTAAAACAGCTCCTAGAGAAAAAATAGTTGAGTGGAAGTATTCAAGGAGAGCTGCATCTTTCCTCTGACATTCTGGGCAAAGATTGGAAAACGTGGCAAACATCTTAATTCTTCTGGTCATCTTCAGTATTTGGCCACCAGCACCGTTTGGGTGCTGAAGGGGATGGTGTCCTTATCCTGATTCCCCTTTCCTCCAGGTGTTACTACAAACACAGTTATCTGTCAGGTCTGTAACTCAGCAGCCACTGCTGTCAGGTGGCTGGGAGACTTGTGTAAGAGACTGTGCAAACCTGGTTCTTCTGACACTCCTGTATCAAAATGCATCCAAAGTAATGTCTTAAAATGCCCCATGAACAGGAATGAGGGGAAGGAAGCTTTGGGTTGCGCTCTGAATTTGTGAGGAAAAAAAATTATTTAATGTATTGTGTTTTGTTTAGTATTGCTTTATAGTTCATAATACAGAATTTAAAAAATACAGTTGGGGAAGGAATGATGAAATTATTTTCCCCAACTGTTTAAACTGATGCCTTTGCATTTACAAAAGTCTTTGCAAAGGTGACTTCTGCGTGATTTTTCTTCAAAGCTTGTAGACCTGTCCTTCACTTCCAGTGAATCCACGTCTTAAAATGTAAACCCACCCTATCAGATAAGCTCTGGTTATTTATCTATAAATATCTGTACAGCAACAACAGCAGGGAGAGCAGCACAGGAGTGAGCCCAGTTCCCCTTTGAACTCACAGGGCCTGAGTCTCCTCCGTCTGCCATTGACTTAGAACAGGTGCTCACATGGGGAATTTGACTGACAGTGGTTTTCTTCAAATTGGGCTGAGAATTGGGCTAAAACATTACTCTGGTGCCTCCTGTGTCCCCCCTGCTGCTCTGGGGCTCTCTGAAGGGAGGAATGTTGGTTATATAAGTGCTGTTGTGGTGGGTTTATTTTCTGCTCCATCCTTCCTTTAGGGGGAAGCAGGGATTGATGGAGTGAAAGGAGAGAAGGGTGCCCAGGGTGAAAAAGGAGACAGAGGGCCACTGGGATTACCCGTAAGTATCCAGGAAGCAAACAGCACTTTGGGAGCCAAACTTGTGTCCGCTGTAAGAAGATCCCTCAATAGGAGACGCACGCGGGGATTTGATACGTAAAGACAGAGAAAGAGATGGTCTATAAATAACTGTGCCTTTGCTCTGTACAGAGCCTTCAACTTTCAGATCTGGTGAATAGATCAGTGACCACTTTATTTCTTCCTGCTTCTGGGAGGATTGGGAAAAACAAGCAGTAGCTTTCCTGGGGGATCTCTGCGCTTCGGGGCAAGGGGACAAAGACCAGAAACAGAAGTCAGAGGTGGAAAAGGCAATGCCTTCCCAGCCGCTTGTCACCTGAGCCGAGCTTTGTACAAGGCGTGGTGGTTCTCAGTGCACCCAGGTTCTTCAGTTGCCCAAACATTCCTGTCTCTTCTGCCACGGAATCAGTGCTTTCCCTGCCCCGGCGTGTCCCTGCTGTGTGTGAACTCAGTCCCTTTAGCCTCTGTTAGTGCACTGGCAGCCAGAGGAATTGTGGCACAGTATGTTACAGAGAAGTTGCAGGATCTTTAGATGCAAACCTGGCGATTTGGAGAAGCTCTTTGGTCACATCTGCTAAAGCCCACTGTGTGAGGTGACAGCTGATAAAGAGTTAGTGGTAACTTAGCCCCACCCACTCGCTCCACCGCCCCCCAAGTTCTCTCCTCATAAAAAGCACTGGTGGCACAGTACACCCTCTCCCTTTCCTGAATGCTCTGCCTGGAATGAGCACTTCAGAGTGCATCTCATGTACTGCGTGACTTTGTTGTCCTGTGTTTGACCACCCAGATCCCTCGTCCCTCACTTTGGCTGAAATGTGCGTGTCTTTGTTTGTAGAACGTTTTCCTCCTTTAGCTGTGCTGTGTAGCAGTTCCCTTCCAGGGCCTGAATGCATCCCCTCTAAGTCTGGGCCCCCAGGTGAGATCACACGAGTGTATTCCTGTGGCTGCAGGCAGAGCCAGTGGGGAGAAAGCAGTGCTTTGGGAAGGCTCAAATGCAGAGGACGGTGCCACAGTGAGGAGGCAGAGCCCAGTCCTCTGAGAAAGGCAAACAGAAGCTTTCTGTGGAAATGGCTGTTTCCTCAAAGCTGTGGGGTATCTGGACAGGGGAAGGAGGTCCTTGTGACAGTCTGAGCAGATGATGCCCCAGCAATTGTCCTGACCAGCCCATCGGCGTGGCAGGGAATGTGCTGACTGCTTCTCCTAGAGCAGTGAGCCCCATGAGCCCCCAGGGTCCCTTGGCTTTTCGTGTCACTCTTCCTGAGCTGTGGAGGGGGGAAGGCTCAGAAGTGTCCTCTGGGAAATACTTTGTTTGGATCAGCTCTATCAGCTGCCCAGCCAGGAAGCACAGTTACTGAGCTGCTGGTAGGATCAGACACTGTGGACCTTGTATCCCTTCTCAGAGCCACTGAACTCTGTTCCTAAGCTGTTCCGTGCCTGATCCAGTGTGTCTTCAGCCTGTCAAACTAAATGCAGTGGCCAAACAGGCACTGAACTATCTCAGACTCTGTAAAATCCTGCAGCTGGACCTGCTGCCTTTTCCTGCGTGACTTAGGGCTTGACATGACGCCAGAATTTCAGCCGCAATTGTCTGCAATAGCCTTGGGCTTCTCTACGGCAATGCAGGTTCCAGCTCTGCTGTCACATTGTTTTCAAGACCTGTCACAGAACAGCTGCTTCTCCAGGGGTTTTCTTGGTGGCACTGAGAGAAGGAAATCGGTCCTCTTTAAGAGGATCTAAAAGTTGCAGGTCGACATTACGTGTATTCAGTGTTTTTGTGTTTTTGTTGGTTTGCTTGTAAGTACCATCGCCTGTCCTTGAGATCTTAATTTTTGTTAATTGCAAGCATACGTTTGTCTCAAGTCACTGCTTCACTCACCTCTCCCCTCCTGTCTCCTCCTGCCTTGTTTTTGTGAACCCTCCCCGTCTGTTCAGGGTGCTTCAGGTTTAGACGGCAGGCCTGGACCACCGGTGAGTTCCGTTTCTCCGTTGCCCTACGTTCCTCCTCCCCAGTTCCATGATTTGTTTTGTGTCTTCTTTGTTCGCACCAGGAATAACCTTAAATTTTTTCCAAAGCAGGCTTGGGAGGGTGGCTAAACTTAAAAACTGGGGAGTGATGTCACACATTTGTCTTTTTTGATGCTGTGAGTCCACCTGAATCCTGGGGTCACAGGTTTTGTCCTGTGACAGGAACCTTCGTGTCAGCTGCTCTGACTTCCCGACAGAACCTGAATGGCAGCTTGTACACTCTCTTGCTTGGGGATATTGTAGACTTAATTTTATAGATGTGCAAGGGAGACCTCACGTATTCCAAGGCACTGAGGGATGGCTAAGTGCAGGCAATTGAGATTTCCATGGTTGTATGAATCCAGGGAGAGCCCAGTTTTTCTTACTTCCTTCACCACGCTGAAGTTGGTTGCTGCACGAGCTGCTCCTCCCCTTGTATTCTGCAGATCTTAACTTGTCTGAAAACCTCTCCTGATCCACGTGAATCATCCTGCTCACGTTGGAGGGGTTACTTCAGTGACTGAGGATTGCAGGCTGACGTTAAAATGTGCAAACCCCTTTGCCTTAAGGCTCTTAGAAAACGATTTCCCAAGCCTCGTTTCTTCCTAGGAGGCAGGTAATAATGCCTCAGAAGTACCCCTTTGTTGAGGCTCCGTGATGGAAGTGTAGATCCATAGCTGTGTGGTTAGCAAAGCGTGGATGGAGTTCAGGGAGCCTGTGCAGAGTTGGAAGTGCCCAGATCCTGTTCTTAACCAGAAGGACTATTGCTGAACTGCTGCACTGCCCACATTAAAGATCAGCTTTGGCTCAATCACTTCCCAAGGCCCCAGCAAGTTTCAGGAGCACTGGGAAGGAAGTTTGGTGTGCTAGTGGGAGATGGCCCCTGTGTGAAAGGGTTAGGAACAACACTGGATTTTCCTGTTGGCATGACTGGGGGCCTGGTGGAGTGACAGGCATGGCAAAGAGGGAACAGAGGGACTGAAGGGCACCCCTCGTAGTTCACATCTGTGCCTGTGCACCCCTGCATTCCTCGCTGCACCACGGGGTCCGTCACCTTGCATGCACAACTCACTGGCTGCCAGCACATAACCAAATGCTTTCCATTGATTCTGTGGGGGGGGGGGAGAGAGAAAATAAGGAACTAAAGGAAAAGAGAATTGCCTAACCTAATTCTAAATGGCCTTTATTCTGCTACAGCTTTCAGCTTTGTCTGATATAAAGTAGAGAGAAAGAATTCCTGTCTGTGGAGTTGGTAGAAATGCCTGCTGAAACAATTGTCAAGGGAAAGCTTCAAAATTAAAAATAAGGCTCTGTGCAGGGGTGCTGGTGGGATTTAACTTAGCAGCTCCCATTGTTCAAAGTGCCACCAACACTGAAAGCTGTAGCGGTGCGAGGTGCCTTCCACCACCAGACTGTCCTTCCACGCTGTGCTTTTCCTGAGGGAGCAGCGGTGTCTCCTGGCTTTAATGAGGCCCTAGAATAAAAACGTCCTGATGTGTTTTCCTTCCTACAACTGCAGGGTACTCCAGGACCAATTGGGGTTGCAGGACCAGCAGGACCAAAAGGAGAAAGGGTGAGTTTGTTTCAGGACTGACTGATGCTCTGTAACTTCCCTGAAGATGCAACAGCTCTGAGGGATAGAGGAGCTCTAGGCTTTTCCGGAGATGGAACCTCCCTCTCCTTGTGCATACAAGACCCTCAGCTGGGCCTCTTTGATGTCTGAGTGCCTCATCCTTGGGGTTTGAGGTGCTCTGAATGCATCCTTTGCTTTTTCTTCTCTAGTGCTCTGTTGCCTGTTTGTACTGAGTAGGAATGTAGCAATTTCTACTCTTTTTGTCTCCATTTCAGGGCAGTAAAGGAGATCCTGGAGTTGCAGGACCAATGGGGCCAGCAGGGCTTCCTGTAAGTATGGGAATACGAGGGATTTATCTACACAGCCCGTTTCCTTGGCAGCTGAAGATGCTGCAGTAATCCGGTGTTTGCAGTTGAAGCTGGGCTGAGTGTAACTCATCACAAACCTTTGCTCACTAAGGGGGTGACAGAAAGAGCTGAAGAGCAGTGACTTGGAGGGAGGAGGAGGAAGCTGAAGGGAAATTGTTAATTCACCTTGGTCCTCGAGCTACCAAAAGAAGCTGAGTGGGGCTCCCAGGATAGGTGTCTTAGTCCAAAATGCTGCTTTGGAGCACATCTGCTCCCTTTTACTTTTCACAGCCTGGCTGGGTGAGCCCTGTCCTGTCATTGCAGGGACAACAGCTGCCTCTAGTGAGGTTAATTAATTCCACTGTTTGGGATTGCTTTTTAAAAAACAGGGCCAGTGTTGAAACTCGAGTGTAATGGAATCGTGAAGCTGCTTCGTTGTTTAACACAAAAAAAGAAGTTTGCTGCTTTTTTCGGGGACTGCCTTCTCCAAACTGGTTTGGTTTTTATCTGAAGAACCCTTAGAGCAGGGTAGTGCTGTTACAGCCTGGATGGTCTGATGGAGAGGAGGTTGTCTGCTGGAAAAGTTTTGTGTGTTTGTAACATAGGTGGAAAAAAAAAAAAACAAACTCCTGAGCATGCACTCTTCTTTTTGAGTGGGAATACAGTGGGACCTGCTTGTTTTAAAATATTTTATGTTGATGCATTTCAGGGTTTACAAGGTCTGCCTGGTGACAAGGGAATCCGGGTAAGTTACCAGGCGAACTTTTTGTATTTAATTACTAACACCTTTACCCAGGGACAGCCCAGTTAACTCTGAGCAGCTCTCGTAGCCAGCATGTGTTTGTCTGCTAGACCTCCACACCAGTGAGTTTGCACACCTGGGTTTTAGAAGGTGATACCTGTAGCTTGTCCCATCACCTGGGACATTGAAGGCCGAGGGAGGGATTTTCTGATGTGTTCACTGCTGTCACAGCTCCGCTCTCACCAAAGCATGGGACTCCATGTGTAGTTCAGTTAGGCCAGCGTGCTGTGCTTTAGGAAATCCTGCTTGTCTACTTACTGATGTGTGTGGATTCCCATGAGAAGTAGCTGAGGTGCAGCCAGCAAATCTTATTTTAGTACTTTTAAATTCCCCCTGAAGCATGAAAAAGAAGGTCGTCCTCGAGCAAACACTCCTCCAGAGAATTTGGAAGATGGAAATTTAGAAAAGATAAATTAAATTTGCCTGCCTTCAAGAGTCAGACATGAAATCTCTTCAGGCATTACCCGGAATGGATGTGATGGTGAAGAGTTGGGTCAAAACCAGTAACGTGAATGGCAGCCTGTCCATTGTACCACCTCTGTTAATTGAAAGATAAACATTACCAAGGAGTGTATGCTGAGAAGCTCCTTCTTTTTCAGCAGGTTTCCTTGCCTGTTAAAGCTCTGAATCTTTTTGATAAAGACACTTGCGAGCTGTAGTTGAATATAATTTATGTTTAGAAATACAAATGACTTCTGGATTTGAGTCTTTGTAAGATAACAGTTGTATCAATGTCAAGCAGTTCAAGACAGTACAAATGTGTGTACTCACACATCTCTCCATAAGGCTGGTATCACCTAAATTTGTCTGAAAAAGTGAATTTTATAGTGCATGTGCCCGTGTGGTGATTTCATTGTATGGATTTGCTTTTGATACATAGTGAGTGTTCTCTGTCCTCCACCTGCAATGGATTTCTGACCTTACTCTGCACAGAAAGGGCAGTTTTGTAAAGCAGCAGCCAACTGGCATCTTAAACTAGGGGAGAAAGGTTCAAGGGAGCCCCAAAGTTCTCCCCTTTTTTAATCATTGCGTTTCTGGCTTTGTTTCTTAACTTCCTCTTCACTAACATGTGTTTTGTTTTGTTTGTGTGGCTTCTAAACAAAAAGTAACTCTTAATTCCTAGACTTTTTCAGTTGGTTTTTAAACTGGATATCTTAGAAAGATCTTTCATTGGCATGGGTAATAGTAGATGGGATTTTCCTGAGCTCTGGCGTAAAAGCAAGTGAAACTGGGAGAAATTGCAACTCCTTGTAGAGGACGAGTTGGAAAGCACGAGTGGGAAGTTGTGCTGGCCCCTTGAAGCGTGCATGCACTTTGCATCGCTGCAACCCATAGTTTGCAACGATGAAAAAGTGTGAGGAACTTGAGAGCGTAAATGGGCAAGTGCAATGTCTTAGCAGATGGGGTCCTGGAAAATACCCCTTTTCCCACTGAGTAGAGGGGCTTCCCCTTACTCATCCTGAAGTCCCAGACAATTTGCCAAAATCCTGTCTGTTCCTTTAGGCAGAGCAGAGCTCTTTGAACCGCAGAAACGTTCCTGCTGCCCTCTGCTCGGAGTGGGAGACGAGCGTGGCTGTGCCCCGGGGTCGTGCCCTGGCTAGGGATGGGAACAGGCAGAGTTTTGTGTAACCCAGCTGAAAAAGTGTGACCCCTGAACTTTTGCTGCCAACCTGTTGCCTTCACTGTTATTTTAATGCCTGTGTGGTTTTTTTCTTCTGTGTATGTGCATCTTCCTCGCTCCTACAGGTCCACCTTTGTCCCCTTTATCCCTCCGTCCTGTTCCGCCTTTCTTCCTGGTTCCTTCCTCCTTCCTCCAGAGCAATCCATGCCGCACTTTTCCTGGATTATCCTCTCCATTCCTGTGCTTGGCTCTGGGTGAATTCTCCTCATTGCCTCTCCTCTCCCATCCATTTCTTTTGCCAGCTTTGGGTTTAACGCTTTTTTTTTTTTTTTTTTTTTTTTTTTTTTTTTTTTTTTTTTTTTTTTTTTTTTAAGAAGAAACAGCAGCCCGTGCTGTCTGACTTTATCCCTTAATTCCTTTAACACTCCCTACAAGTTCTGAGTTCAGTTCCCTGTGCAGCCCTTTCCCCTGTTTCATGCTCAGCAGCTCTGAGAATTTTGTGTTCTACAGAAAGATTTGGCATAGGTGTAAGTGGCAAATACCACCCTAAACCCTTGTGCTGCCAGGTGAGAGGGTCAGGGAGCAGCTGCTGCCCTGTGGCTGTGCTAGTCCCTGGTCTAACGGGTTTTTTGGGAGAGCACTACTCAGAGCATCCCAAAGGGCTGTGTGGACTCTCAGGGCTGAGTACTGCCTTTATTCCCTGGCTGAGAGTTCTCTGAGTGAGACTTCCATTAAAAATGAGAATTCGGAGTGGTAAGAAAAACATCTTGGTGCCATCCCAGAGCTCCGGTGGCAGAGGAGGGACCTTCCCAGCCAGCTGCAGGTTGAGGATTGAGAAGGGGTGGCACACTGCTGGCTAGAGGAGTGTTTGCCCGTCCTGTGTGCCTGTTCCCTGAGGTGCCTCTTTCTGGAGTGTGGGAAGCCCCGAGAAGTCCTCTGATGATGCCTTTGATGCTGAGCCCTCCCAGTCTGTCAGTGTGGAACTGCAGCCACAGCCAGTGTGTGTTTATGCAGCTCAGTTACAGCTCAGCAGCTCTTCACTTTACATCTCAAATGGAAATTTCTTTTAAAATGTTTCCTAAATGTTTACCCTTTTTTTAAACTATCGCTGACATTTGTTTGAAATGGATGATCCTAAAGCTTTTGTGTATTCTTTTTTTTCTCGGACTAAACTATTATTTGCAGGGGGAGAGGGGCAAGAAAGGCTCTAGAGGGTCTAAAGGGGATAAGGGAGACCAAGGAGCGCCTGGATTAGATGCACCCTGTCCGTTGGTATGTTCTGTTTCATCAAATGTATTGTTTTAAGATGTGTTGATGGGGAAGACAGAAGGAAATCATAACATAAATAATGGTCTTGCAAAAGTACAACACTTGGATGAGGCCTGGCTGGGTTCCCACCTCATCCTGTGGCAAAGCTGCTTTCTCCAGGGGGAAAAACCCCCTAATCCCCTGAGCCATCAGGCTGCTGAGTGACCACAGTTATGTTCCTTCCTCTTCCAGAGCTCACAGAGGTTTGGGGTACATGGGGGCGTCCCATGTGCTAGGAGCCCAGGGCTTTGTCCTTTGTGGATAGAGCCCTGCCTCCCTCGCTGCCAGTTGCTCTGAGATGTTCAGTGTGATCCTGTCTGCAAGAAGGCAGGACTGGAATGCTGGTTCCCTGCCTGGGAATAACGGCCAGCTGATGGGACGGCCTGAGAGCACACAGGGCACTCGAGCTGCAGCACCCAGAGGGAAAATGAATCTCACTTATCCTAAATGGGATACGTGTGTCTGTCAAAACAGATTGGCCATAAATCCAGGCAAATGAATAGATACAGGAATATGTGTACATTTTTATCTATAAACTCGTATGCTCCAGCGAATTCTGCCAAAAACCTGTAGCAGTGCCACGGATCCCAGGAGTACCTGTGGATCATGCATCTGGAAATCCAGCTGCTGGGTTTCCTAGTGAGGATCAGAGGAAGGGGTGATTCCGACACTGAGGAAGCGCCATTCCCGTCCTCTCAGCTTTAGCTCAGGGAAGCATCTCCTGGCTCGCAGATCATGGAAAATCCAAAAGGAAGCTGCTGGTGCTGCTGCTGATCTGGGTGTGCAGCAGAGTGCCCTGTGAGGGTCCCGGTGGGGGCTCGGCCTCTCCCCGTGACACGGAGCTGGCAGTGACTGGAATAACGACAGTGGTTGATTTCATGAACAGGGTCTCCGAGGTTTTAAAGGCGAGAAGGGTGAGCCGGGGTTACCTGGGCTGGACGGCCTGGATGCCCCATGCCCATTGGTATGGCCTACCTTCCCTTTCCTGCATGCTCGTTTGCTTTTTGGGTCTTGGGTGCTATTTCTGATACCCCCAAATAGCTGCATGCCCTGGAAACACCCGGCAGCTCCTTCCTTACCTGTCTCCATCCTCCCTTCCTCACATTGCTGTTCTCACAACCAAACCAGGCCCTTCCCCTCAAGCTGTGATTCCCAGCTGCTGCCAGCACTACTTTGTGGCATGAGGAAAAATAGTGGGAATGCAGATTTGTTTACAACTGCTTCCCTTTGACAACTTCCACTAAACTGGCCTATGCAGACCTAGTTCTGTGCTGGCTTTGCTTCCTTGCAAGGAGCTGCAGTGCTCGTGTCCTTCATCAACTCTTATTTTTTAAAGTGCTTGTGTGTGGTAGGCACAGCCTGACATGGCTCTGTATTACCTCAGTCACCCCCTACAGTAAGATGACTGAAAATAAGTTATCCTGTTAGCAAGCCCATGTGAAACACATTAACTGGACACTTCACCTCCCTGCGAGATAATTCCTATTTATGACTCTCCCCAGAAGTCCAAATTGTACCCATAGTGTCAAAAAAACTTGTGTGTTTCCCAGTATCCATCTGATTATTGTACTAGTGCCTGATCTAGCCCAAGTGCTGTAAGACAAAGGTTTTCAGGAATACTTGATCTCAACTCATTTTGAAGTATCCCACTAAACATCACCAATTTATTCATTTTCTCTGAAATTTTGTGGAGATGCAGCATTCAGGTGAGGTTTTTACTCCCTACGACAGCCTCAACATCTCCGTGACACAAAGAAACTACTCCCCTGCTCTTCTGGCCTATTTGGCATGACAAAGTTTGCTTGAGGATGGTCCTTCCAAGCTTACTTAAGGATGTCTGCCATTTCCAAGGGATGGAAGATCTGTTAGTTCAATTAGCTGGAAAAAAGCGCGTTCCCAAAGCAAAAAGTCACATTTAGTTTGGAAGGTTTTCTTAGTTCTCCCAGGGAGGAAAAAAAAAAAAAAAAAAACCTGTGAAATTGCCATTAAAAGCCTTTGTTATTTGAGCTTTGTGAAGAGCTAACCCGTTTTCCAGTTTTCCTCCCAGCACCCCCTCCTTTGGGCAGTGCCGTTGCCTCTCTGGGGCAGTGCCTCTGGCACTGGCCACTGGGAAAGCCTCAGTCGCTGCTCTGTAAATTCTGAGTAGTAGAAAGGAGCTTCTGTCAGTCCCACAGGTGAAACCAGACCTGCCCAGAACAGCCCAAGAAGGAGGAAAACCACAGAGCCACGTGTTCTGCCTCCCCATGGTCATAGCCAGGTTTCTACGGAGTAAGTTTTGGCTGAGTAAGGCACCAGATTCCCCAATCCCTGTAAGGATTCCGTGGGTGCCCTGGCAGACCACCCCTCTGTTTGTGTCGCTGCTCCCAGTGAGGGTTCACCCCACATGGCAGTGTTGGAACACACGCTTCTTGTCATTCCTATTTTCTTTAAGGGAAACTTGCCAGTAAACCTGATGAAATGCAGATGCCATTATTTTTTAGATGCAGCGTTCTGGCATGCGAACTAGCTCGGGAACGTGAATAAGCATGTTTTTGGATCCAACTAGGTTAAAAGCTCGGCATCCAGCTGACACATCCATGTGTGTAACTTATGGGGGCTGTGAACTAACGCTTTGCACATCTGAGATATGTGGAAGGAGATCCTTGGTGCTAATAAGCATGTCGTGTTTCCGTTCTCGGCACATTCGCCCGCAACAAACACTTCTTCGTGACCCTGGTCTTCCTTTGATCCCTAAGCTGCAACTCCCTGGCCTCCCATTCCTTCATGCACCTAACTTCCATCTCCTCCTGCACTGCACTACACCAGTCATTCCTACCACCACCAGTGTACCAATGGGAATGCCATAATATACCCAGTAATTAACTGGTAACTCAGTATTTCCACATATTTGGGGGGGGGGGGGGGGGGGAAGGGAAGGAAACAGCACAAGGAGACCACATTTTAAAAAGCGCATTTAAAAAGCAATATTGTTGTGGCAATGTTCAGTTCATCAGGCCCCTGAACGTGCACCTCTGTTAAATAGTTCATTTCTCAGGATATACTGTGCATTTGCTTTTCTGTTTGTATTGGTTTTTGGGTTTTCCTGGGGGATAGCGATAGCTCGTGAATGGGCCACGTGGACACAGCACAAGTGTTTGATTTCTCGTGTCAGAGATGTATCTCCTTACGTCTGATTCACCTCCTGCTCAAGAGCACCGTAGCGCTGACGTGACATCCTGTTTTCTCCTATCAAACAGGCCTTCACGGAGATAATATGAATGGCAGTCAGTCATTCACAAAAGCCTTTCCCAACCGTGGGTCTCCATCTTTTGGTAGCACAGCCCATAATGCATCCAACCTTCTTCAACATTAAAAAAAAAAATTAAAAAATAATAATAATAACAACAACAACACACCCACACGGGGCTGTGCAGCCCAAGACATCAGGGTTGCAGAAGTGTTGGGGGATTTTCACAGAAATCCTACTGCTGTTATTGGAGCCCAAGACTCTTTCCTGGGAGTCAGCTGAGACGTCCTGAGCTAGCACAGGGGCTGCCCAGCTGCTTGCCTTCCTAATTTCTCTGGAGCAGGATCTCCTCAGAGGCAAGAGAAGACAGCTGGGCAGGATCTCACATGACCTTTAGCAAACAGGGCAGAAAGGAAATGGAGGGTTTTTTTCCAGACCTTCTTCAGGATCAGAGGTTAGTGCTGACCCTGGGGTTTGCTTATAACCTCAGCCAAGCCAAGCCTGAGGACACAGACCCCCCCACCTCACGCTTTCCACTGCCTTCCTTCCTCCTTCCTTGGTGGAAGCCTGGATAAACTATTCCCTGAGGAGGAACGAGAACAAGCCTACAGACCTCATGTGCATAAGTCCCTGGACAGCCCGAGGGCTCTCCCCTCTTCAGCCCCAGCCCTTGCTTCATTCAGGTTCCTTGAGCCAGAAGTCCGGGTCACTCCGAAAGGCTGAGGAATATCTCAGACTATTCCTCCAGCCCTGGTTCACGCTGTTTGTTGCAGCTGTCATAGTTAACCCACGCCTTCTTTCCTCCCTCTCTGCAGTTCTGCCTGTGTCTAAACTGCTGTTGCATCCGTCTCTTTTTCAGGGGGAAGACGGGCTTCCAGTTCAAGGCTGCTGGAATAAGGTAAAATAGTCTTGGAAATGCTGCTGTGCTGAGTTGGCAGTGCCATGTGTTTCTGCTAGTGTTTTCCAATTAAGTCTGGTTAAGAGCAAAAGAGTTGTGGAGGCTTGGATGGGATTTCCAGGACTGTACCCCTGAAAAGCAGCAACCAAAACTCCTCCTGGTTTGTGTATCCAAGTTCAGCTCTGTGAGCCACAAAGGAGAGAACTGTCTGTGTGGCCTTCGAGCTGCCCGGCCCCGAAGTGCTCTAATCCTTGCACAAAGATTAGATTTCCACCTGGATTCCCTCAGACCCCCTGGGGTCTACCCCACCTTCAGCACCTGGTTGTGGATGTAAATGCCAGGTCCTCAAGCTGCAGTGGTGGGAAGATGGTGGAGGCAGAGTCAGCCCAGGCTGAACCTCCTGCCCTCACTGCCCAGGGAAGTGGAAAGGATGCCTGCTGAGATTCCCATTGCTTTTCCTCCTGGAGACCCCGGAGCCAGCTTCCCCTCACGCCCTGTGAGCTGACACTAACACCTGGTAGTGAGTTGTCACTAACACTCGTTTATGTTTTCTTTTGCAGTGATGATTCTAACCCTGGACTGGCCTGTGTGTGTTACTGTACATAGGATATTTATTTTTATACAGTGTTCTTCTCCAAAATGCCAAAAGTTACGCATTTTTACAAATTATCAAAAAGCTGCATATTTTTTTTGTACAGAAAATACTAGATTTTTTTCCCCCCTGTTTGTCAGTTCTCTGTATGATTCTACGTCTGCATTATGCTTGTTTTGTCATGGAGTACAGCTGTAATATTTACATGATACTGGTGCACACATGATGAATATAGGAACTTAATAAATTATTGCATTAAAGATGCCCGAAGGAACTGCCCTGTATAGATTTAAAGGTCATTTTCATTTTCCAAGCTGGGTCATTCAAGAATATTTCAAAGTATTATGTATTTTTTATTAAAGTGAAATATAAACAGTTTTGTTGTGACTGAATTAAAGTGTTGCTGAAAAACTTCCTGGTAGTCACCGTGCGCTGGGAACGTAAAGACTCCCATGATTTATAATTATCCTCCCATGGGCTGGAATAACACTCATGACAGCGAGCCCTGGCTGGCAAAAAAATTCTAACCTCGTTCTAAATTGTAGGCGTGCGAGTAGCCCAGTGAAAACCTCGTTTAAAATTAAGTGTAACGCAGCACTCACTCCTCGATGATATCCGGATGAATGTTACGGAATGAAAATCCCCGTGGCTTTTTGAGATGTTAACCAAAGGTCGCATGCAGGTTTGCAGTGTGCCCTTACAGCTTGCATCTGTACAGCTTAATTACCTGTCCTGATCCACCTTTGTTGGTGTCACAAGTCTGAACTACCCAGAGAGGAAGGTGCTGCCGGGCTAAAGTGACCATCACAATGTGCTTCCCTTGGAAAACAAGCAGAAGCCGAAATCCATTCCCTCAAACATGTCCACTGGCACTGGCCCTTCATGTAGGGGGGAAAGGCAGTGGGCAACCCAGGAGATTCAGGGGAAGCCACCCGTGTTTAACGGTCCCAAGGGAGAACCGTGAGTGGTGATTCATTCGTGAGCCTGATCCACTCGAGTCCTGCTCTTTGCATGATGCCACAGGAGTTGGGCTTCTCCTGGCTGCAGCTGTGCCAGCTGGAGTGGTCCCCACCACCACCCCTCCTGCGCTCAGCCACGCTGCTCAGCTCTTCCTCTGCTCATAAACTATTCATTAGTTACTTTCCAGGTGATTCCAACACAGTCTTTTAGCACCATCAGAGTCAAGTGACAGGGTGTAAGGGATGTACTTCCCTGCTACTCAAGGACTGCCCAAGGAACCCAGCCCATCCCCTGACTGCTGCAACCCATCTGTCACCTCACCCTTCCAGAAATTTACTGAATTTCATGTAAAAACCAGCGAGGTTTCTGTGCCTGTGTCCGCTCCCTCCCCTCCCCGCCCCGCAGGCTGTTCCAGCTCAAGTGCTCTCGCAGTTAGGAAACTCCTTGCAACTTTCAACCTAAACTAATTCGTGGTATTTACAACCATTTCTTCTCGTGCCAACATTGTCCTTGGGATGAAACTTTTCTGTGCATGATGTTTTGGGAGGTGCTCGGGGTACTGGAGCTGAAATGGCACAGAAGGAAAACGAACCGCAGAGCCGTGAGGGATTCTTGTTGGTTTTCTCAGTAATAGCCGTCGTTAATACAAGCCCCAGCTCCCTGTTACGAGGCTTTGCAGCTGTAGAGCTGAGCTAATTGGAACAGCCAGTGTGTTCCAATTGTGTTTTAATTGCTCACCTGTTAAACAAAGCAGCTCCTAAAGACCCAAAGGGATACACTGGGGGTGGTTTTGGGTTTGGGAAGTTGTAGCAGCAGAATTTCTACTCTGATCTTGGAGCATTCAGCTGCAAGGTAGGATGTTGGAATGCTTCAGCCTCTTCTAAAAATGCTGGCTATCCTTAATCCCATAAAACTTACAGATCCCCAGGAGAACCTGCCAATGCTTCCTGTCCCCTTTGGTCTCTGTGGAGTGTTTTTCTTTTGTAGCTGGTATTTGTGATTGCACTGCATGGGATTGTTGTTGCTTGGTTTTCTCTCATCCAAAAGCAAAGTGCACGTCTGTAACCTTGCCCTGGCACAGCTGCTGAAAGGTAGAGGACTCCCGAGGTGATACTGTACCTGTTTTATTTCCTGAGCAGTTTTTTGACTGACACATTTGTAAGAAAGCTCTTGCCTGAGGTGCAGGAGGCCTTGAAGTGTAGTTGCCTGAACTCTTGAAAGTACCTGACTTGGGTCAGCAAAGACTTACTTGTTCCCGGGGGAAATGTGTAAGGTACCCACTCACCTGTCCTAAAGGCGGGAATTTGGTGGCAAATGTTCCCTGCGGTTGCCGCAGGCACAGTTTGGGATTTTAACTGAAGCAGATGAGGGAACATTTTGGATTGCTGTTCCTACAGCCCCGGTGCTGGCACAATCCCCTCAGCCACTAGGGATAGACAGGGGGTCAGTGACACCACACTGGTCTGCTGCTCTTCCCAAACCTGAGCACTCTGCATGTCGAGAGAAACCCAAACGGTGGCAGATGGGTTTGTACCACCCTGAGTGCGACAGGTTAGTTTCAGGGTCTGTCCCTACTAAAACCTGATAACTGTAATTGTGCCTGGCTGTTTTCACGTGAAACCCTTTGTCTGCCACTTCAAGGGTCAAACTCCTTGGCTGATAGCCAGAAAGTGAGTCTGAGGGTGGAGAAGTTTGGGAAACGGCAGCAGAGTGAAAGGAGAAGGAGGACCTTCCTGAAGATTTGCTGGAGATGTTTTGCAAGTTGCCTCCCCGGAGCCTGGGAAGAGTTGTTGAGCTGCGCACCAGGAATGTGCCTGCTGGGGCTGCGGGAGCTCAGCGTGCCAGCGCTTTCTGCTTTGCTCTCTCTTCTCCCAGAGGCCAGAGGCAGGGGTCGAAAATGACACCATTTATATTCTTTTCCTTTGGTCATTTTCACTTCATTCGACTATTGTGGTCAGATTCTTCAGAATGAAGAATTAGGCTCGTTTTCCAGCAGCGGCTGCATAAATGAGTGCAAGACACAGACAATATTTCTAAGGGGGCGATCCTTTGATCTGAGAGAAATCTTTCTTGAACAGTTCTCTTTAGGAGAAGCAGAGAGCCCCCCGTGTTCAGCTCAGAGTGCTGCTCAGACAGGACACGATAACACTTTTTGCTTTTGTTTCTGGTTACCAGATGACAGACTTCCACCTGTATCATTGATGATTCCATCTTTAACCTTTTCATCACAAACTTTCTTCTCCTGTGAAATTATAAGAAAGTGACATTGTTTCTTGGTTTTTTTTGGCTTTTTTTGTTTTTGTTTTTTTTTTAACCATTCTGGATTTTTGAAGGCATGAAATATGTGCTCAGAGGAGGCAAATGTGGAGTGTGGAAAAAGTCTGGTTTCACTGACTAATTCCTTTGCTTCCTGTACTTGTGCTTTGGTCTGCACTGCACACACTGGATGTACTTTGTCTGGAGCCCTCCAGAAATGTTCTCTGCCCGCCCATTAAGGCCGTTTTGTGGGTATCTCTCCGCAGATGTACTTCCAGATGGAAAATAAGGATCAGAGGTTCAATTCCACTGTTACATGTTTCGGTACATTCACTGAAGGGAAATAAAGATTTGGCAAAGTACTGAGAGCTTTGGAGGATGTTTCCCAGCTGCCTGAAGGGCAGAATATACAATCCTGGATACCTCCTACCAGCTGCAAACCTGGCATCCCTTCCTCAGCCCCTGCTGCTGAAGGTTAAATCCTGCTCACATGTAAGCTCTATTTAGTGTCTTGCCACCACAGCTCTTGCAATTTATTTAAAAAAAAAAACAAACCCAAACCTAAAATAAATAATTAAGTATGTATCCTATGAACGTGACTCATAACATTTCTACTTCCCTGAGTGCATTGGGAATCCCTTTTGCCCAAGCACTAAAACAACACATTTTAACTTTGAGCCTGTGATTGCTGCTGGCCTAAATGATGCCATTTGCATACTGAAGTACTCTGGTGAGGCAGGGCCACTGTCGTTAGAGCTAATGAATGATGTTATCTGAGTCATTAGGCAGAATTAAACGATAAGCAATTCATGTCGCAGTTCAGAGAGGAAGAGCTGATTTCGATCTCAAAGGAATGTATTTCAAGCAGAGCCATCCCAGATTCAAACGCCCTCTGTCAGCGCTGGACTCATCCTGGCCTTCTGATAAGGACACCTGTACCTGACACCCATCTCCTTCTGCCAACGCACAGAGAGTCTACTGTTAAAATAATTCCAGGTTTACAAAGATTGGGGGAAAAGTCCTACTTTCGGTTTAATCTAAAGAATTGTAGGATTTTTTTTTTCCTTAAGGTTTCTAACATAAATTCAGTGCATAGAGTAACAGGGGAAGAAATTGTTTCAGTTGGGAACGAGACTGGTGGAAAGGTTAATTTATTTTATTTGTATTTTTTTTTATTTTTAGGGGTTTTTTTTTGGGGGGGGAGGGGGTTGGAGGGAGAACCTGACCAGAACTGCAGGCGGTAGGTGTGCATTTTTCCTTATTTTTTTTTTAATTGAAAACAATGGTATATACAGTTTGATGATGTTGCTTTTACTTTTCTTTTTATTAATGATTTTTGGGGGCAACCTGTGTGCTCTGTTCTGTTTTCCTATGTTTCCTTCTCGGTATATTTTTAATGGGCTTTTAGAATAAGTGTGTAAAAGTTCCTCCCTGAAAATGTCCTAAGGACATTTCTATTGTCTTTTTTTTTTTTTTTTTTTCCCCTCCCTAAGTTCAGTAGTCAAATGGTGCTTTCCACAGGCAAACCAGTTTTCAGTGGGGATAAACATATCCCCACAGGCCACACCGAGGGACCAGGTACCAGTGGCCTCTCCCAGACAAAACATCTCTCTCCACACTCTCCATTTACATTTGCAAAGAAGAAAAGGGCTATGTGAGGGATCAGCCGACTGGAAATGGTCCCTTCCCACCTCAGGGGGTCTGTCGGGAAGCAGCTGGTCTGGCAAGAGCCGCTGTGTCCCCCTCAGCTGCATTCTACAGCCAGGCTAGAAGGCTCTGTGAAATTAAAAAGTCATGTTTATTTGAAGATGGCAAGCTCTTGGAGGGTACCTGCTAAAGTATTGCTGCCTCTTGCTATTCCTTGCCCTCCTCGGAATCCAGGAATACTCTCAGGCTCAAGCTTAGCTTTAGGCTGTTGCTTCATGCTGAGCCTGTCTGCAAATGCTTTGCTGGACGGGGGTGTCCCCTTTTTTTACTTTTTTTTTTTTTTGGTGTTTTTCCCCCCCCCCCCTTCCCTTTTTTTTGTCCCTATTGCTTCCAGATGTCTCTGCCCTGGACAAAGTAGGGGTTTTTTTTCCCCCCTTTCATTTTCAGAAAATCTCTGTTGGTCACATTTTGGTCATTTTCCCCTCACTTTCATTATCAATCCCTCCTACCATCCTTCCTCCCTCCATGTAGGCCTGCTTTGTTAAACGTTTTGATCTGATGAGAACATCATGGCAAAACATGAATTAAGATTGTAGATGTTTGTTGATACTTTTTTGAGTTGACTGTAAAGCTTCTACTGTTTAAAATGCGAAAACCAGTGTAGCTTTGTAGCTTTCTTATGATCTTGTTTGTTCTTTTTTCGGACAGACTCAGAATGAGTCTGAATGTTGCAGATTTTTTTTTTCTTTTTTTTTTTTTTTTCAAGAAAAACCTGCTAAGCTTTTGGTTTTCCTGCAGAATGTGAGTTTGTTGAACTGCTGTTCGGTAGGTTAGACACTAGTGGCAGGTATGAGAGGACTGGTTGTGGAGCCTGTGGAGTGCAACTTACGCTCTTGCTTTCCACTGTACAGCGTTTGTCGGTCTGTTGTCTCTGGTGGGGGTTTGCTGGGAGCGTGAAATTCCATTTTGTGATAATTCCATTGGTTTTTTCCCCCCCCACCTCACATTTCCTGTTTCAAAATGTTGCTTCAGTAAATCTTCCCTTTTGCTCTCCTGCAAAGATTTGCTCTTACCCTAATGTTGCACCCCACCAGCAGTGCCACAGACCGAGCAGTTTCATCCCTGCAGGATGGCCTGCAGATATCAGGGGCTCTCCCGCCGGCAGTGCCCGAGTTCCAGGCCAGTGGGTGCCTCGTGTGGAGGTTTTGCTCCTGATGCTCGTGGGAGCGTCCCCCAGCCAGGGCAGTTTGCTCCTACCAAGAAGTCAAGTTGATCCCCCGCCCCTTGGCATTCAAGAGTCCTCAGAGCAATAGAAAACCCCTCCCTGACTCCCCCTGGAATGCTTGTGTCACTGGCACTGCTCCTGTTTCTCATCTGTACATCAACTGGACACCAAATTGACCTAATCCCTGCAGGAGAATGATTTCTGAAGCAACTTTATGTTGTTACATATCTGGTTTCCTTGAATTTTACAACAGAGATTTTACTTTTTTTTTATTTTATTTTTTCCCTTTCCCTTTGGTGCCATAGACTGTAGAATATTTATTATAGCTGTAGTAAAGTGATGAGTTATGAGTAGACCTTAACAGGGCATTGTTTCCGTGTTTGTCTTACAAACACTGATTAATTAGGATGTTTAAATCTGAATACGCTTTTTACACTTTTTTTTTTTGTTTATTTGTTTGTTTTTACATTGAACTTTTCAGCCTGTGTATTGAATATCCGATGTTACCTGGCATTCATTGATGTGTGTGCTGTGTATACTTTGTGTTACCGGTAATTTTTGCTGTCATTGTGCTGTTCCTAAGACATCTTTTCAACTCCTTTTGACATAGCTTAGCTATTTGGAATTTTTTTTGGCCTCCCAGAAAGTTCTGCACTAAGCAATTGCTAGAATGAAGAGAAAAAAAGGGCTATTCTTTCCCACAAACTTTTCAACCTCAGCAGGAGCTTCTCTGGCCAAAATGAGCATTTGATTTTCTTCTTTCACTTTTTCCTTGTTAACATGACAACATTTGTTTGTTTTGGTTTCCATACTGAATTCCATATTGTCCACTTCTAGCAACATCTTAGAAAAACAGAAATAGCTGTGCCATAAGGAGTTATTGATCATAACAGAATTGAAATACTGTAATTATTTCGGGGTTGTTAAGAAGTATTTTTTCCACTATTAAGTTTTTAAGCAAATCTTTTCTCGGTGTGATAGAATATTAAAAAGACACTAAAGGACTAAGCACTCAACGTGAGGGAAGGGATTCAGGTAAACCATTTCCGTCCGTATGAGTGAAAAATAGCTTAGGAATTTTTTTTGTCAGAACAAATGCTGGGCCTCCATTCACCTTTTCCTGTGTCCGTTAATTAATGCAGTGATTTCAGTGAAACCACACCTGGCCTGGAAACCAGGGGTACACTTACAGGACTGCCTGAATCACTCCTCAGCAGTGTGATTTATCAGATAAAGAAACTAGTGCTGGTGTTGTTCAGAGGTGCTGGTTTAGACTGTGATAAAAACTGCTCCACAAAGCTCTCTATATTGCTATTTTAAATACCTCAGCCTAGTCACTACGTCAGGAGAGCAAAGATTGCAGGAGCAAGTTTTATTTTGGGGAAGGGACTTTTGGAAAATCAAAGGAGGGCTAAAAAACAGGCAGGAGGCAACGGAAAAATGTCTCTGGCTGGGTAGTTGTTGCAATGGTAGACCTGACATAATATTTGGAGTGTCATCCCGTTGCTTTCCAAGAGGAGTCCGATGAATTCCCCGTGCCCGTGTTGAAGCTTTACTCCTTTGTGTCAATGTTTTAGTGAGGTTTCTGTTTTAATTTATAAATTAAATACATACATACATATTCCAGTACAGTCTGCATTTGTTACCTGTGATGTACGTACCTCCTTCTCCCTTTTATAAAAATCCCTGTTTACCTACACCTAGTTTCTGTCTTTTGTCAGTGGCACCGCGTGCAGGTCATGACCCGTGAATCCACGTACAGGTGAATTCCCTGTACAGGTGAACACCATATGGGAGGGTGGGTTTTGGGCTCGTATCCTGAGGCAACCACGCCATCTGCTGTTTGCCATCAGGCCCGGGAACTACGGAACTCGGTGGGAAATGTCAACCGGTGAGCCTTGGATCGTCGGGCAAAGCCCTCAAGGATCTGGGTGTTTAGCAGTGACCGATGCATCGAGTTATTTAGGAAAGCAGATGTGTTCCGATGCTCCAGCTTGGAATAGAGGATGCATTTGAAACTTATGGCTTTTATCATTCCTGAAGGCTTCAAGGTCACTCTTGCCTTATAAAAATGATGGCTCCTGGATGTTACTGCTGTACCCTGGGAGAGTAGTGAAATCTTGCACTGGTGCAATAAATAAACGTCCTGAGGGTTTGCTGTGTGCTGCCTCAGACCCAAGGGTAGGCTTGTTTCAAGGCATTTTCATTTATTTATATGTCACAGTTGAGATATTTTTTTTTCCCCCTAAGGGCTCTGCAGTTGGCAGGAAAAAGTAGTTAATGAAGTAAATTGTCTTGTTTTAAATCAAACATGACCCAGGTATTTGTATTCAATTAATATTTTTACTTACATGGTTAAGACAATGATTGCTGCATTTAAGGATAAGTAACAAGGATCAAACCCTGCTTTTAAATAACAGGGATGAAAACACATTTTTGATTTTTTTTTTTAAGCTAATAACCAGCATTAAACCTTTAGAGTCAGTTGGTGTTTGGGCAGGGAAGACCTCTCTCATTGCTTACACATTTTAGCTAATCTGTGACTGCAGCTAGTGAGGCTGCTGCAAACACCACGTGTCACAATCTGACACACACAAAAATGTTAAATTCCGAAGTACCTGGGATGGCCTAGTTTAAAAAACACTACTTAAAATTAGAGAGTTCTCCAGAAAGTTGGGATTTAGCTTTTTTCCTGGCTCCCTGTAGCTCATTGATCCCGACCTAGCAGCATAACAACCCCACGAGCAGTATGGAGGGGGGAGGAAGGGTTAAAAAGGGCTCAAAGAAGTCCTTACAGAAGCGCAGAGTATTTGCAGAACTCTGTTATTACATCTGTGCTCTGCTGCCACACATCAGCTTGGGCTGTATCTGGTTATCCCGATGGCAGGGCAGCGCTTACACCGGTTGATCAGATTCCTGGATTCTGTACTCCTGTGAAACAGAGCTTTTGGAGCACTCGGCGTTCCTGCCCTGCCAGGGCGACCCTGGCCACCTGCCAGCCCGAGCGAGAGAGCGAAGCTGTAGCTCCGGGTGCCGGAGCTATGAAACACTCACTGCAGCGTTTGAGATGTAGCGGCTTCTGGCCCAAAGATGAGAGCACCGCAAACAGGCCGGTTTTCTTCCCCATAGCCGGGGAGCCGGGCAGCCAGCAGCCGATAAAACGCTCCTCCGATAGATCTGTTGTTTATTTTGACAAAGTAACAGATTGTATTTGCGCTCGGAAGGCAGCCGGCAGATGGTCTTGGCGCAACCCGGTGAGGGCAGGCCCCGCTCCTGCTGAGCGGGGAAAGCTCTCCGAGCCGGCGCTGCGCGTTTTTCCCTCGCAGGGTGTTGGTTGGTAGCAGCTCTTCCCTGAACAACCAGGGCTAAGTGGCCACAACACACAGCTGCTGTGACCGAGAAATAGGGTCTTTTAGCTGCTGGTTCCAAAAAGTGGGGTAACTCTTTCCAAATGCTGCCTTGGTCTGATCTGCTCTACTAAAAAAATTCTTTATTCCGGTGTCACAAAGCAACTCAGAATAGTCCAGAAACACTTCAAGCAACAAACCCCATCTCTATAATCCTGCTAATATTTAAGTTAAGGGTAGGCTGTATCCACCATGGAGAAATAAGGAGGGGAAATTGAGTTTATGGGACTATTAAAAATCACAGCCGTAGGAAAACTGGTCTACAACTGCAGACATCTATGTCTGGCTTAAAGATAAGGAGTGTTATATATTGTGAAAATCTTCTATATCCTCTCTCACACTTCTCCTGCATTCCCGTTTCCTTATGGGGAATGTTGTTTATAAACAGAAGAAAGTTGCTGTAAACAGAGTGAGTTGTCCTAATGTTGAAAGTTTGCCTCACATAAAGACTTTTTTTTTTTTTTCCCCCCCTAGAAAGGCCTCCCACACATTCGTGTTCTTATCACACAGCAACTATGTGTGATGTTAAACTGGGAATGTTTTCAGAAACTTGAGGTGCTTACTTTGCCTCATCCCAAATTATTTTTGATTACAAAGCCACGTACCATGAGCACGACTGTGAGGGTTATTGGATGCAAATATCTGTATCTGGAAATATAACAAACATAAACGCTTTTCTTCCTTCTTCACACGGGTTTTATGTTGCCATTTATTTTTATGCTTAGTGCTTGAAAATCTTCTTCAGATTCCTCCTACCCTCCCAATACGGTTCAGTACCCACTGACAAGTCTACAGGTATCTTTTTCCTTTGCTAAATTCCAAGCCTCATCAGGGAAGATCCAGGTAAGACCTTCCATTACCTGTAAAATAAAAGCGACTCGCACATGTGAGGTTTTTCTGTTATGATTTCAAAGCACCTTGACCTTGTTTTCAAAAAGAAGCGGGGAAGAGAACAGACTGACTCCAAAGCATTAAATCCACAGAAATGTGTTAAAGCTCTTACTCATCGCTTAAAAAGAGACAAGATGTTTTTATTTCCATTTTAATGACAGTCAAAATACAGCTGTTGTGTAGTGAAATGCCTTACCCAAGGTCACAGAGCAGCCCAGGAAAACACAGGTCCTCAACTCATGCCCTTTTTCTTCAGGAGATGGTGCGATCCACCATTATTTTAAAATGGGGGAATATTCCATTGCTTCTTTTCCCCACTCAATCCCATTCTATACAGACACAAAATTGTTTACTCTGGCAGAGCCAAAAACCAAACCCCAGCGAATCTCTATGATTTTTTTTTTTTAGAACAACAAAGGGAAAGCTGAAAGCATGGATGACTCTTTATCACTCCGTTGTTCCCAGACACCCTCCTGAAGTAACACCGCGGGTTGAAGCGGTCTGGGTCAATAACCTATCTATCTCCTAGCGCATTATAGTAGCCCTCAAATGTCTTTATTGTGAAATCGGTGCAACGACGCCAAGTATTCGCACAGGAATGATGATATAAAGCCAGTTTCGTGTAACAATGTACCTGAGTTGTCAGAGGTGCACTCTCCTGTCTGCACCATCCCGTGCTCGCGGATTTGGCGCTGCCAGAGACTCGTAACACAATCGCTTATTGCATCTCTCGGAGTTCGAGCTCTTGAATCCTGTGCGACTGCGGGGAAGAAAAGCAGAGCCCTGAGCTCTCGTTCGGAGGGGAGGAAGTGAAGTTTGCATCCCCCGTGGACGAGCGCCCGGAGCGCCGAGCGACACAAAGAGCCGCCGGCACTCTTTGTTGCGGCCGTTCCCAGCCGGCGTGGGGATGGATGCTGGAATATTTGGGCTGGAGGCACCGCGGCGAGGCGCCCGGGTCACCTTGCCGAAGGGACAGAGGGGGCGGGAGGCTCCCTGTAACAAAAAAAACCAGGCGACCCACCAGCTTTCACCCAAGCGCGGGGATTGCCTTGAAACCTCTCCCGTCCCCAAACTCCCCCCCCACCCTGGGAAAGGATGGGAAAGCTTTCCGCCTTTATGCTGCCGACCGCCACAAGCCCCCCCTGGGAGCGGGGCCAAGGGGAGCCTTTCCCCGCTGGGCGGGGAGGGGGTTCCTGCCCCCGCCGCAGCCCTGGGGCCCGGGCAAGGAGGGCGGCAGCCGAGAGAGGGGGGTTGTTGCGGGCCCGGGCTGCAGTGACTCCTCCTAGAGGCGGTATGTGCGGAGCGGGAGGAAGCCCCTGCCGCCCCCCTCAGCAGCAGCCGCCGCCATCGCCATCGGAACATACAATACGGGCAGAGCTGCCGAGGCGGAGCGAGGGCGGGGGGGAGCCCGGCAGGGAAAGTCGGGAGGGCACGGGAAGGGGGGGCAAGGAGAAGAGGAAAAGAGGGGGCAGGGAAAAGAGGAAGGGAGAAGAAGAAGAAGAAG
>NW_020956272.1:135697-189651 GCF_003031625.1 Empidonax traillii | reverse complement strand
ATAAACACAGAAGGAGCTTCAGCGGGGTCAGGAACAAATCCGTTGACATTTTGCATCAGCGGGGAGAAAACAAAATTCCATCCGAGGTTTTATTCAATAGAGAAACTGATAATAAACCTCCCTCTCCTCCCAAACGGGCCGTTGCCATGGCAACCGGCGGGACATGCCAGGATACGGGGATGGATGCAGAGTGTCAGGGTGAGGAGAGCTGCTGCCTCCAGGGCACCCGGGGAGGGGGGGAGGAGGAGGGCTGGGGGACGGGGATTTGGGGGATTGGAGCAGCGAGGAAGCTCGGCTGGGTGAGGTTTGGGGAGATGAATCCGGAGCTGTGGCAGCGGCAGAGCAGCTCTGGCCGTCTGTTGGGCTGTCACTGTGCCTGGCAGGAGAGGGACAGACAAATCCCCCGCCCTGTGCCCTGCAGAGAGCTCAGCTGGCCCTGCCTCGGGACAGCGTTTGTGGGGCTGGGGGGTCCTGTCTGCAAAGGGCTCCAGCTGAAGGACAGCTGTGAGCAGAGTGAGGTGTTAATCCCACTTCCCTTTCCATCCCGGGAACAAGAGGGTCCTGTGCCCCTCCCTCCCTCCCACCCCACGATGTGCAGCCCACGTGCTTGCCAATATTTGGGAGGTTTGGTTTGCTACGGTTTTGGGGGTTTTTTCCCCACTCCCAAAGAAGAGCTTTGAGGTCAAACCCAGCACTTTAAAATCTTATCCCCGGGAAGAAGAGCAGTCCAGGTAGCCAAGAGGACTGGGAGCTTGTGTGGGGTGTGGGTTCAGTTCCCTCCTGGCTGGCAGGGCAGTGCCACTGGTGGGACGGTGACCGAGTGAACCAGTCACTCAGTGAGGGGGACACTTGCCTTGTGCAGCAGGGAAGGCATTTAGGAACAGCTTTTCTCCCCGGGAATGGCTGTCAGGAAGCAGCAGGAGATGGAA
Source organism: Empidonax traillii (assembly GCF_003031625.1). Lineage (NCBI taxonomy): Eukaryota > Metazoa > Chordata > Aves > Passeriformes > Tyrannidae > Empidonax > Empidonax traillii. The sequence goes on along the minus strand of NW_020956272.1, from coordinate 188,722 downwards.
AGGTGCCAGCCTGGAGCTGCCCAGGGCACGGCAGGGCCGGAGCCAGGCCCGGAGGCTCCCTGAGAGGGGAGGCAGCTTTTCCCTGGCTCTTGTTTTTGCAGCCTTTTTTTCTTTTTTTTCATGTTAAAACCTCCTGGTTTCTGCTCCAGAGCCTGGAACTGCAGAGCTGGGGGAGCTGGAGGTCTTTTGTCTGTGCCTGTCACCTGCTTCACGTCTGCACCCCAGGTCACTGTGGGCCTTCAGGACGGAAAATAAATGCTGGAAGAGGAGCAGGTAGAATTCCTTCCCCGCAGGTGGAAGTTGTAGGTCTCCTGGGGGCAAGCTGGTGAATGTGGCAGCTGTTCCTGGTCATTATTTCATAGCCTGCAGGCCTCCTGTGACAGCCTTCACCCCTGCCTCCCCCTCCCACCATGTCCTTGGTCATCTGCTTTGGAGAGGGGATCTTTGTACTCCCTGGCTTTGGGGAAGGCGTTTGAGGAGCAGTTGGATCTCCTGCAGAGGCAGGGGCTGTCACTTAGCCAGAGTCAGGAGGCACAGCAGATGGTGACCTGTTTTTGCCAGTGAAAGAAGGAGGTTGGAGAGGCACCGCTGAAGTGAGGACACGGGGAAGGCGCTGCCTGGCCTGGCCTGGGATAAACAAGGATTCATTTTAGCCAGCCCAGGACCTGCCTTTTCCCGTGCTCGGGACGAGGAGGTGATGCCTGGCAATGTGAACCCCCATGGTCCCTAATTTTTGACTCTCAAAGTTATGTTTTATGATTTAAAAGATGCCTGGGGTAGGATGGGAAGAGTTTGCCCATCATGTGTCTGATCTCCAGCTCTTCCCACCAAGAGCTCCAGGAGAAGGGACCCTGAACGAGCCAGACCCCAAGTTAACACTTCAGCCAAGATTTGTCCAGACCAGGGAGGATGAGGATATTTTCCTTTCTTCCCCTCAGTTTTCCTGTGTGCAGCGAACTCTTGTAAGCTGATTCCCTGCTACGCATATAAACATGTGTTTCTCCTTTGGAGTGTTGCAGATTTCTTGGCCTCAGGAGCTTCTTTGGGGAGTTTGGCCGCGTTTGGTTCGTGTGGAGTGAACAAGTCTTACAGCTTCGTGAGGGATCTGGGGGGGAACTGGGCTTGGAGCTGGGTCCCTGCTCAGGTTCAGCTCCTGCCCTGGAGAGAACTCCATCCCTGGCAGGTTCTGCTGGAGCAGAAGGTGCCTGAGGCAAGGCTGGATGCCCCTGGCAGGACAATCCCGGAGTCACCTGAGATGTGGAGCTGGGAAGAGCTGGATGAGCTTCCCTGTGAGGGATGTGCTGATTTGGAAGCATTTTGGGTTCTTTGCCCCTTGCAGTGGCTGTCACAGCCCCATAGGTGGCTGTCACTGTCACTCCCCAACAGGGGATATGAAATAACGGGAGAAAGGTTTGTCAGGATTGTTTTTTTCCAGCTTGCCCAGAGAATTTGTGGACTCTCAGTCCCTGGATTGGTTCCAGGCCAGGTTGGACAGGGCTTGGAGCAACATGGAATAGTGAAAGGTGTCCCTGCCCATGGCAGGGGGGTGGGACTAGATGAGCTTTAAGGTCCTTTCCAACCCAAACCATTCTGTGATTGTGTTGGGAATTCTGCCCCCACAGAACGATCCTGATCCCACATAAGCAGAGGGGCAGAAGGGCTTGTGGTACAGCAGCTGGGGAAGCCCTGGCACAGCTCCCAGGAAATCCCAGCTCTGCTGGAACCAGCCTGGCCAGGGGCTGGTTGTCCACGTTTGTAACCTGGCCAGGTATTTGGGAGGTGTTAATGGGAGGGAGGGAGTGTTTCCAGGCCTGGGGAAACAGTAACAGGGCTGGAATGGTCTGATGGAAAAGGGAGGACGTGCAGGGAGATTGCAGGATCCAGAGGCTGAGGAGGGTTATGGTAATTGGGACAAGGGATACAGGGAGGCAGATGAGTCACTCGGAGATTAGGTAAATCTCAGCAGGATTATTACAAGGGAAAATCCTGCAGATGTTGGATCTCAACAGCTTGAGGAGTCACCTTGAGGGGGGAACTTTCCAGGGCACTGACCTTGGAAAAAAGAACCTTGGTTTAGTGGGGATTTGGGTGCAAAACCCAAATCTCTCTGTAGGGGAGATCCAGGGGCAGGGCAGGTGGCAACAGGACACAGGTCAGTGGTGGCCTCTGAGTGGGCCACAGGGCTCTGGGCATCCCAGCTGTGCTTGGACAGTCACTGAGTGGCTGTGGAGGGCTGCTCCGAGCCTGCCGGGTGGAAACTCCCTGCGGGATTCCCCTCTCCATCAGCACCTGGTGGAAGCGACACCCTGGGGACCAAGCGCTCCTGGCTCTGCTCCAGGGCATGTGGCACTGTCACCTCGTGTATGCCAGTGACAAGCACACCCTGGCTGTGCCCCCCCAGTGCAGGAGGGTCCCCTTTCCCAGGGGCTCAGGGTGGGCTCAGGGCAGGGGAGATGGGACGGGAAAGAGAGCCCAGGTTTGTTATCCTGGTAGGACTCCCCCCCGTGCCTGGCAAGCTGGCTGCTTTTGCACTCCAGCCTGGGATCCTTCTGGATGAAATATTAACTTCCAGAGCATGAAATGCTTCTTAATCAGGCAGCAAGCAGCGTTTGGGCACGAGCCGCTCCGAGAGGCGAGAGCTGCCCTGCTCGCTGTTTGCCTTGGCAAACTGTCAGGAGCCTCAGCTCCCTTTAATGACCACGCACAGGGAACCAGGAGGTCTCCGTGGGAGGGGTGAATCCTGCCAGCTCAGAGCCCCACTATCCTAATTAACATATCCTAATAAACGCTCAAAAGGCAAAATGCAGAGGGTGGGTGCTCTGGGGAAGGAGCGAGGGCTCCGTGGGGCGGGATGGCCACAAAGCAGGGATGCTCCTCAGCTCCATCCTCCTGCTGGGAGAGGGGTGTGCTGTGATAGATTTGGGGTGGCCCTGGGCCTCAGGAGAGCACTGCTCTTAACCCTTCTCCTCCTGCCGGGCTGTGGATTAGCCACAGGGCAGGGGAATGGGGATCTGCTGGCCCTGCAATAACGTCCTGTCCTTTCCTAGCCCTCTTTGGAACCTCTCTGAGCAGCAGTTCCAGGTCATACCTGAGCTCTGTGATCTGAGACAGAGCAGAGCCTGTGCTCTGACCCCTCCCAGCGGGGAGACTCTCCTGCAGAGCCCCGTGCCTGGAGCAGCCTGTGGGCAGCCTGTGACCTCTGCCCGCTGCTGCCAGCCCTCCAAATTAGCAGGGCCTCGTTAGCAGCGCTGGCAGCAGAGCCTGGCACTTCCCTCAGCCGCGGTCCTGTCCCTGTTGGGGCTCCTGGGCTGTTCGAGCATCGTTACGCACCCAGCGGGCTGGGGGGGTCCATCCCAGGGGCTTCTCCTCCTGCTCCTGCAGCTCCAAAACAACCTGGGAATCACAAGGGGGGGGGGGTTCTCTGCTGCCAGATTCCTGGCACTGCTCCCACAGTGGCCCTGGCACCTGGTCCTGGGCAGGTGACCTTAGTTTTATTCCCCACCACAGCTCCATAATTCCCCAGGGAGCAGATGAGCAGCAGCCCTGGCCCGGAGTGCAGTGCCTGGGCTCGCTATAAATAGATTAGTCCTTAATCCTAAAAAGATAAACCAGTGCTGCTACTCAGGCAGATTAAGTGATACTGGGGGGAATTTTCCAGCCTGTGGAGCGGGAGGATGGAGGTTGATGAGCACTCCCTGCTCCGTGGCTGTCCCCACCGCTGGGCCGTCCCACGGAGCCCTCGCTCCTTCCCCACGGCATCCACCCTCTGCATTTTGGGTTTTCAGGTGTAACTGGGGTAAATGGTGCTCCCAGATGGCACAGCTCGTGTACCCAGCAGTGGATCGTGGTGTGGGGGACACGGCTCTGCTGTCACATGCAGGGGTGCTCAGGAATTGTGGATTTACTGACCTGGGAGCTCCCCTTCCGTAGGCACCTTCTGCTGGGGCTGAGGTGGAGGAATGGGGTCGCTGAGGGAGCAGGAATGACAATAATGACACACACAGCGTGGTTTGCCAGGTGATGGGCTGAATCCTCCAGTGTTTGCAGCAAGTGCAGATGGGAAATAACCACCTTGTGCACCTCGAGGTCGTTTTGTGCCTCTAATGAGGCGGCAGTGGCAGCACTGAGGTGTTGAGGGGTTTGTCTGCACCTCGTGTTTTGAGGCTGATTTCAGGCAGAACATGCTTTTCCTCTGTTAATTCACATCAATACAAACAGGAGAGAGGCTTGGGGGGGGAGGCAAGGAATAATTTTTAATTGGGTGCTGAGGCTCAAACATGGGACTCTGGGAGCACCCTGACATGGTGCTCCCGCTCAGAGGGTGCTCCTGCATCCCTCTTGGTACCGGGAAGGGGGCTGAGGCTGTCAGGGCTGGGCTCCTGGAAGGTGGTAAGCACACAAAGAAAGAGAAGGCATCTTCTGAGGAAGCTTTGAGGTCTGTCCATCGGTGTTTTCTCTCTGAAAAAAGTTGAATTAAGGCCACAAGCTCTGCCGGTGGCAGGGGGGGGGATGAGGAGAAGGTGACGTGGCTCGTGGGTGAGGATCGTGGGGAACGTGCTGCTGTTCCCGTGAGCTGGATGCAGTCACCAGGCACAGCCTCGCTCCTGATGCCTCTTCCTTGGACATGCAGGCAGCGAACCCCTTGTTTGGGACGTGGTTGCCGTCGGGAGCAGCTTGGGAACAACGAGCTGTTCTGAAACACAACAAGCACAACAAACCCGCTCTGGGAAATCAGCTCCCTCCACGTGTGCCTTAAACTCACCTGGAGCCTCCAGCTGCCTCCCCTGGGAGGATGAGGCAAAACCTCCCTCTCCCTGGGAGCTGCAAGTGGGGTCCCTCAGTGGGAATTCCAGCTGGGATGTGGGGTGAGGGAATACGGACCGAAGCCCCGCGCGGGGTTCAGCCCAAGCAGCTCAGAGGAGGTTTTCCGACGTGTGAGGTTTTTTCCCTTGTCTTAGAGGGGCTGGAAAAGGTCTCCTGGCAGCTTGTTAAGAGCATTTCACTTGCCAGTGTTTGTTTCTGCTCCGGGAAATGCGAAACATGTGCCCCAGGCTGCGGGAAGGCCACTTCTTAAAGGTTAGAAGTAAATAATAGAGATTAATAGCAATAACAGTCTTGGTATCGTGTTGCAAACACAGGCCTTGAGTAAAGCTGAAGGTTATCAAATAAATAATAATGATAATCTTGTGTATTTTTACTCCTTTGGCTCTGAAAGCTGGTTTTAAAAGGGTTTCTGAGCAGGCTTTACCCTGTGGATGCAGGGAAGGGGCTGGAGTCTCCCTGAGGCCCTGGGGGTTATTTAGGGAGTGTGGGGCAGCCAAAGGTGTTCCTTCAAAGGCTCTTCCCTTTCATGTGGAGTTGATCCCTGGAGAAGTGGTGGGAGCAGAGGAGGAGGCTGGTGTTCAGAGGGATTTGTACAATCAGTGCTGGTTTGTGACTCCTCAGGGAAAACAACATTATCCAGGCTGGCTCCTTGGCCATTCCTTCCTTTTCCAGGCTCCTGGGGGGTGAAGGCTCAGCCCTGGGGTTGGGTGTTTGCTCAGAGTGGGGGGGCTTTGCACAATCTCAGGAGTTACGTGGAGGGCTTGGAGCTCATCCCAGGTGATGCCCAGTTACTGATGGAACGGGGCAGGATGTTTTCTGGTCACTCAGCTTTTTGCAGCAGCTAAAAAAAAATTCACTATTGACTTGTTTCCCCAGGAGGGCAGGAAAATCCTCTGCATTAACCAGGTGAGCCCAGCCTTGCTGCAGAAGCACCTTCTGTACTCATTTGAAAACAGCAGGGTGCTGGGAGGAAGGGGTTTAAATTTTAATTACACCTGGCACGGACTCAGGGTGAATTTTTGGGCTTCAAATGGACGTGTTTGGGGTTTTTTTTGCTGCTGAGTTTAGTGCAGAGACACCGGATTCGAGGTGGATTTGCTGACTGGTGCAACATGACACGGCCCTGAAGGTTTTAACTCTTGTCACTGAGCACAAAGCACCTTCCTGGCCCTTCTCCCACCTGGTTTGTGTTAAAATCTTGCTGTGGGTGGAGGAAAAAAAAACATCCAACCTGGCCTTGGACTCTTGCAGGGATGGGGCAGCCACAGCTTCTCTGGGTTTTGCAGGGCTGGAGTGGAGGATCCGTGAATCCACCCCCCATCTTCCCACGACACGAGGAGCTGCATCAGCACCTCTAGGGAGACTCTCCCACTGGGCTCCTTCGCCTCTCCCCTCTTTGGGAGCTGCAGGGCTCACCCCATGGCTGGCAGTGGGGTCCTGGCACCCCGAGCCCCCCTGGCACGGCTGAGCTTTCCCGGGAGCCGAGGGGAGCAGGGCACAGGCAGCGCCTTTGTTCAGCTGCAGGTCCCGCTTTCTGAGCGTGGAACAGGGATTTGCAGCCTGAGGGAGGGTCTGGCAGGTCCCCATCACAGCTGGGGGGTGGTCCCCGGGGTGCCCAGCAATACCTTCCAGCTGCTGGGACACCTTCAGAGTCACCCCCCCCCCCAAGCCAAGGTGCTGGGTTTGGGTGCTTCCCATGAGCTCCTGAGCATCTCCCGTGGCTGCTGGAGAGGCCAAGCCAGAGGTTTGCAGTTGCAGGAGTGCTTGTGGAGAGCTGCCTCCAAGTCCTGGGGGTCCCCAAGGGGGACGTGGCCACCAGCACTCGGGTCGGGTGGTCCCGTGCCACCAGCCCGGGGAACGGCAGCATTCTGCTGCCCTCTAGTGAGGTCTGGCAGCCCGGGACCCTTTGGGGGCCCCACAGCACCCACACCTCCCCTTGGGGACCCCAGGGCATGTCACATCCCTGCAGGTTGGTGGCACTTTGAGGTGGGAGCCGTCCCTGGATGGCAGCTCCACGTCCCACTGCAGGACGAGTCACAGGCTTTAAATGACCCCCCCAAAGCAGCTCTGTGCCCCCCTTCCCACGCCTGGTGGGACCCCAGCTTGTCTCCCTGCCACACCCTGGGCTGCAGGGTGATGTCACAGGGGTGTCACCCCCTGCCACCCCTTTCCTTTGGGATCTGCTCTTTGCCGAGCAGTGAGGAGACATTTACCCCGACTGTGCCCGGGCAGCTGCCGCTGCCTGTAAATAATACAAATTAATTAAAAGGAAAATCAAATCTAGGCTCGTTTATAATTAGATAACCCACAAGCCCCGGGTATAATTAATTATGTTAATAGGGCTGCCTGCTCTGCGAAGGCGCGGCGGGTCCCGGCGTGGGGTTGGGAGCAGAGGGGGTGTGGGATGAGTGGCTGGGGGTGCTGAGCTCTGCTCCCTTGCACCTGGATCCTCTTCCCTGGCGTGGGGACCGCTGTCCTTTCCCACTGCATGGCTGTGCAGACACAGCCCTGACCCTGGGGATGCTCATCCCCATCCCAGTGGGTCTCAGCTGAGGGAGTTTTCCATCCCCACGCTGTTTTGGCTCTTTGCTGGTGGCTCCCCAAGTCCAGGCTCACCCAGGATCCTTTGCTGCTGCTCCCTGTGCTCCACACCAGCTCTCCTGCATGTCCTGGGAGTGGGAGACCCCCAGCACATCCAACATTCCTGCCCATCCCCGTGGCTGGTGTTTGAATGCAGCCTGAGGCCTCCCACTGAGCGTTCCTGTTCTGGGGTGCACAGTATCCTCATCTTGGAGGGCAGAACATTCCCATCCTGGGGTAAAGAGTTATCCCTGCCTTGAGGCATGGAGCATCCTTGTCTCAGGGTGTGGAACATCCCTGTCCCAGGGTTCAGAGCGTCCTTGTCCCGGAGTCCAAAGTGTCCCTGCTTTGGGGGGTGGAGCATCATTGTCCTCATTGTCCTGGGATCCAGAGCATCCTTGTCCTGGAATGCAGATCCTCCTTGTCCTGGAATGCAGATCCTCCTTGTCCTGGGATCCAGAGCATCCTTGTCCTGGGATCCAGAGCATCCCTGTCCTGGGATCCAGAGCATCCCTGTCCTGGGATCCAGAGCATCCCTGTCCTGAGCTGCAGAGCCAGCCCAGGGCTCTCCCAGAGCAGGGTGCTGATGGGCAGGCCGGGGCCGTGGGCTGCCTGCAGAGCTGCTCTGTGTGGGCAGCTCCGTCCTGGGAGGAGGGTTTCCCCGGGAAGAGGATTTCCCCGGGAGGAGGATTTCCCTGGCAGCAGCCTCACTGCGGCAGAGGGCAGCAGCAGGCTTGGCACGGCGGTGCCCGCCGCTCCGCTCGGTGCAGCCCGTGCCTGCTGGGGGGGGTGTCAGAGCTGTTCCCTCGCAGCACAGAGGGGTGTGGGTGTCGTGCCAGCCGTGGGACACGGGGTGGGCACCCCTAGACATGCCAGGCTTTGTATTTCTCACGTGGTGCCCCCTCCCCTGGGGTGTTGGTGGCAGGTGAATAATTGAGCTCGGGTAGTGCATCTGGGGGAGGGCGGGGGGGGGGGGGGGGGGGGGGGGGGGGGGGGGGGGGGGGGGGGTTGAGCTTCCCTCTGCTCCCCACCCTGGGATGGGGGAGTCTGATCCATCCCCTCCTGCCCAGGGAGAGCAGGATGGGGTGCCACGTGTGTGCCCCTGTGTGCACGGGCCTGTCCACGTGCCCAGGTGCCGAGGTGGAATGTGCAGCCGGATGCCACAAGGATGAGGCTGTTCCATCCCCAGGGACCCTCCTGGCAAGGAGGCTCTGGCTGGCAGGTCCCAGTGGGGGTGCCACCAGCACTCCCAACACGCTCCCTTCCTGCCCTCCCCCTTTCTTTCCCCGATTTTTGCTCTCTCCCACTCCTGCAGGCAGCAGCAGCCCCAGCTCTGGCAGCAGGGACAGGGATGGGATGGCCAGGAAGGGGTTTGGGGTTTTCCCAGCCCCTCTGCCGTGCTCCTGGCACTCCATCCTGCCTGTGCCAGCTGCGAAAGGACGTGGCACAGCGTTTTCCTCCTGTTTGATGGTCTGTTATCCTGCAGGGACACGCGGGGAAGCGCAAGGACAAGGCCAGGGACATCAGATAGCAGAGCTGAGCGGGGAAGCCGTTCCCCTGCAGAGCAGCTGGGAAGGTCCTGTCCTTCCCGGGAAAGAAAACACACTGTGCTGTGGGGTGTGGGGGGCTGTCACCACCCCTGTCACCTGTGGGACTCTGTCCAGGCTGGGGGAAGGATTAAAGAGCTCCAAGAGTCATCCTGGTGTGACGGAGAGCGGGAAGAGGCAGAGCTGGGGCTGCAGGAGGACAGATGAATGGAGGCTCCTGCCTCGAGTGCGGGTGTTAAACGGCTGCTGTCAATCAGGATTAGGGCTGACACTTCCAGCCTGACAGGGGAGAAGATGTTGTCGGGAAACCTCATAGGGCTCGGGGCGGGGTGGGGCGGGCGAGGAGTGAGTTTTGTCTTCGCGGGGATACAAATCCATCCCCCCCCCCCGCCGGGAAGCGCCTGCTCCTTAATCAGGGATGCAGGGATGGGCACGCCACGTGTAGGGGCACGTGGGGCACGGGTACACACATGCACAGGCGTGTAAAGACCTGTGTGCACACGTGTACAGGCACACAGGGGCTGTGCACACACACCTGGACGGGTGGCAGGCGGCCCTGCGTGCCCCGGCCCTGCTTTCTCTGAGCTGCACACGATCCTCGGGTATTCCGAGAGCTGGGAGTGGAGAAAGCCCCGGGGACACCTTGAATTAAAGGGTAATTGTTCCATATTTTCCATCTGCCTTTTAAATAAAATAATCCAAATAACCCCCCTGCGAGCCCGGCCTTTGCGCCAGCCTCCGGGAGATTTCACGCCGGGACTTTATAGCCCAAAAACTCCATAAAACCGAGCTGGAATTACCTCGTTCTCCTTGGAAACAATTACAGTTTTTATCTGTGGATATTAAAAGGGATGATTGTTCGGTGTAGTTAAATCTTTTCCCTTTTTTTATATGATTTAATCTTCATGGATCTGAGTGAGAGGGTGTGGGGCTGCCCTGCCGTCCTTGCTGGGGCTCCTGGGACGGGGAGAAGGATTTGGGGGGGGGGGAATTTGGCGATGATAAGGAGCCAGAAACCTTGTCAAGGTGGGAGAAAAGGCTGGGATAAAGTTTTAGAAGAGCAGGAAGGACCCTGGCGTGGCCACCTTGGCCGCACCCACTCGCGGTGCCCCGGCACCGCTGCCCTGCCGCCGCTCTAATCCCAGGTAATTGGATTTACAGGGAGTGCTGTATCCAATTACACAATCCTAATTAACAGCCCGAAGTTACAAGTGCGATGTGTCTTGCTTTCAGCAATTATGATTAATTTTTCCAGGATACACACGCAGCCCTTGATTACAGGATCCGCGGGCAGCGGGAGCTGAATGCTGATAATTGAGCCGTCAGCGAGGAGGAGGAGGAGGCACCACACGGGGTGGCGGGCACAGCCCTGGAACTCGAGGGTCCTGCTGGTTCCCTCCTGCGTGACAGCAGCGTCCTGCTGCTCTTGGGAAGAGGCAGAGGGATGTGGGGCATCGCTGGTGTCCCCACGGGTGGGGATGTGTCACTGCTCCCTTCAGAGGCTGCTCAGGTGAGACCCCACCTGCAGTGCTGGGACCCCCCAGCATGAGGAGGACGTGGAGCTGCTGGAGTGGGTCCACAGAAATGCTCTGAGGCCTGGAGCACCTCTGCTCTGGTGACAGGCTGGGAGAGCTGGGGGTGTTCACCTGGAGAGGAGGAGGCTCCCTGGAGACCCCTTCTCCAAGCTGTTCCGTGCCTTATTGCTCTGTTTGCCGTTCCTTATTATTATGTTCCCAAGCATCCACGAGTTCCCAGCCTGGGACATTAATCCAGCACAAGCCAGAGGCTTATCCAAATAGGGACTCTTCCTTGGTGGGTTTTAAACTAAACTTGATAAATCCTTCATAAAAGAAAAAGGGCTTTCATCTCTGACGGGTCTGTGGAGGAGCCGGCGAGGGATGAGCGCTCCGGTGCTGCACATTTTCATTTGCCCCTGGATCCTCCCCAGAAGCTCCAGCTGCACATTTACTCTTGTTCCCACTGTATTTCTTGCTGCTGGTGGTGAGACCCCAGCCTGGGGGCTGGACCCGAGGCCATGCTCCTGGCTTTGGTGTCCCACAGGAGCCGGGATTGGATCTTGGGGCTGGCAGGATCCTGGGGGATGCGCTGACGGGCGGGAGGGGCCTTTCCTTTGGTTGTGCCTTCCTGGGAGCATCCCAGTGGCTCTTTGCCTCCTGCCAGCGTGGCAAGCAGGGCCATCTGCCCACGTCCCTGCCAGCTGCCCTTGCTGCCCAGCCTGAGCCCTCTGTCCCCCTCCACCTCTGCTTGGCTGCCTGGATACGGTGACAGGGTGACAGGCGGTGACAGGGACATTTCTTGGCTCCTGTGCAGGCCGAGGGCAGGGGAGCTGAGGCTTCCCTTTGCTTCCTCGTGGCTGCATCATCCCCCTGACGCTCTGCCCTGCCCAGGAAGCTCCAAACGGAGCTCTCAGAGCCACATCTCCGGCCTCTCCATCATTTTTTTTTTTTTCCCCAGGGCTTGCTCCCTTCCTCCCCTCCTTCCTCTCCCTCTCCTCCCTCCGAGCCCCCCAGCTCCTCCGGTGCTCACTCAGGGCTTTGATCTCCGGAGAGCCCCTTCCTCACTCCCAGCCCGCTCATTAAAATAGATGAGGCTCCCTTTGATCGCCGCGGTGCTCCCAGGACCTTTCCCACCGCCGGGCTTCAAGCGCAGCCGCTGCCTTTCATCCCCGTGCCGGCAAGGAGCCCGCCAGCCTGGAGACCCCAGGGCTTCCAGGGCCGCTCCTCACTTTCCAGGGAAGGGCTGGGGGATCCCGGCCCGTGGGGAGCTCACGTGGATGAGGCAGGGCCGTGGGGCGTCCCCAGCACCCGCCACGGAGGGATCTGGGGACACCCGGCAAGGACTCGGGAGCGCGTGGAGATGTGGGGAACGCTGGGGAAAGCTGAAAGGGGAGGAGAAGGTGAAGATAAAAACAATCCTGGGTTAAAAAAAAAAAAAAAAAGAGGCTTGGAAAGCAAAGGAGAAGGCAGCAAGGGTAGCTGCCCCCCTTGGGCATAGCTGGAGCTTGTTAGACCTTCCGAGCGACGTGTCTGAATTTGATAAAATAGGAATAATTAATCCTCTCCCCCCCCTCGTGGGTTGGGCTCTCCGTGCGCTCCCCGCTCCGTGTGGTGCTGCCGGGGCTGAGCAGCTGCTGGGCTGAAAATTGGGGAGATTCGGGGGGTGGTGAGGGTGCAGGATGCAGGGATGCAGCTGCAAGGGCATGGGGATACAGAGATGCAGGGAGTGGGGATGTGGGAATGCAGGGATGTGGGTTTTCAGGTGTGTGGGGTGTGGGGGTGTTTTAGGGGGATCCCCGAAGGGAAGTGGCCCCACTTGGGACCTGCCTTCCCCACACGCACTAAGGGGGGTTTTAAGGCGACATCCAGAGCCTCCTGCAGGGCCACAGGGCACCCAGGGGGACACCGAGGGCCAGACGTGTCTCCTGCCCTTTCCCACTCTGGCTCATCCAGCTCCATCCCCACAGGAGCCAGCCCTGTCTGCAGGGAGCTGCAGAGCCAGAGCTCCCTGAGCAAATATTTGCCCAGACTTCTAAAATGAGGCGAGTCCTGCTAATTACAACTAATGAAGTGCTGGGCAGGCAGCCCTTGCCCTGCGTGCCATGGCCCTGCCACGGGCACGGGCACAGTCTCAGCTGCTGCCCTCCCAGTGGGGCCTGTCCCCAAAACCTGCGCGTGGCATCCGCTCTCTTGGGTGGAACGGCAGCACCCAGGATGGCAGCATGTCACTGAGGGTCACACCGTGTCACCGAGGGTCACACCGTGTCACCAAGGATGGCATCATGCCATCAAGGGTCGTACCATGCCACCAGGGATGTAGCATGACCCCTCAATCCCACCACGGCCCCTCTGTCCCACCACGATCCCTCCGTCCTGTCCCACCACGGTCCCGTCCCGGTTGGCAGAGCCTCTGCCGAGCCCTTAATAAGACGTGATTCACACACTGTGCTTAATTAGCAATTCAGTTAACGGCTTGTAATTCAGGCACGACCCTGATTGCATCCGAATGCTACTTTATTTCTTCTCTGCCGCTTGCATTCTGAGCGCTAATTATGCCTCTTTGGATGCTAATTGCTTCCCAGCCCTCTGCCGCTGTCTTTCCTGAGCAACATTTATTTTTCATGCGTCCATGTGTTTAAACTAAGAAAAGCCGGGAGGGGAGGTGGGAGGAGGGAGCTGCATCGGTCCGAGGCTTCGCCAAGATCAAACATGCCAGGAAGGTGAGCTGGGACGCGCTGCCGGCGGGGAGGAGTGAGCGTGGGAAAGAGCCAGGCTGCCCTCTCCTCCTGCTCCTCCTCTTCCTCCAGCCTCTCCATCGAACCCCTCCGTGCTCCCCAGGCTCGGCTCCCTTCTCCGGGGGGTGGCCGGGATGCGGGTCCTGGGGCCGGCAGCGATGCTGCTTTGCCACCAAGGACAGGAGCTGTTGGTCCCCTTGGGTGTGGATGGAAACCACCCGTGCGAGGGGTTCAGGCTGGGGTAGGGATAAAGCCCCAGCCTGGATGAGGGATGAAGCCTTGGGGGGCTCAGGCTGGGGCAGGCAGGAGCTGCCCATGGATGTCAGTGAGCCAGGGGGGTGTCCCGTGCACACCAGCACCCGTGGGACCTGCCCCTTCCAGCCCAGGGGTGCTGTGGGAAGCGCCAGCACAGGACTGTGGGTGCAGGACTGTGGCACCAGGGCGCTGCGAGTCGGCTTTTAAGGCCCTCAGTAATGACTGTATCATTAACAGGGATTTAATTAGCTCAGCCACTCTCGGTAATGGCATCGCGGGGCCGCGAGCTGTGCTTGAGACGGCGCGCCGTGACCGAGAGGTGTCGGGGCCAGACAGGCAGAGCAGGCAGTGTCCCTGTCCCCTGCCTGTCCCCTGCCTGTCCCCTGCACTCCTGAGGGGTCAGGCTGGCTCTGCCCTGCTCCACGCCTCAGTTTCCCCCACCCTGAGTGTGGCACATTCCAGTGGCAGGGCCAGCTGGTGCCCTGGGACGTTTCAGGGACGTGCTGGGGAGACCCTAGTGTCCGTGACTCCCTCCTGCCAGCCCCTGGGTGCCCCCAGCACCCCTCAGATGAGGGAGGATGAAGGGAGATATCCCTGTTTTCACGCCTCTCCCGGCAGCGTCTGCACCTGCCACGGCACAGGGGGGTGAGTGTTGCCGATGCCAGTGCTGGAGGAGCTGATTTCCCGGGCCAAACCTGTTGGCATTAGCATTTTGCCTGGTGTTTCATGAATAGTTGATGGAAAGGGCCCACAGAAGGGTCCTGTGGTACCTTGGAAAGCATCCATGAATATTCATCTGCTGGGGAGATGCAGACAGAGACAGGCTGAGTGACAGCTGTCAGTCTCCCAGCCCTGGGCATCCCTGTGGGAAGGATGTGCTTGGCATGGGGCTGGGGGTCTTGGGGGCCCTGCTGGGCCTCGACAGCATCAGGCTGATGGCTGTGGAGCCCAGGGCAGGTTGGCACCAACCCTCAGTCACCGGGATTGGGAGCTGGGAGCTGGGATTTGGGCTGGCTCAGAGCTCAGAGAGATCCCCACCCCTCGTGGAGGGGGAGGCTGGACACAGCTGCACGCGGCCACTGGAGGGTTAAATCACGGCAGGAGGTGGGAGATGGGAGATGCTGCCTCTTGATTAGTGTCTGCATTGCGGGACATTAATGCAAAGTGTTATTAGGCCGTTGTTTCCCAGGGCTGACGTGTGCTTGGGGGGGCCGGATGCTCCCGACAGAACCCCTTTCCCGGCTTCTGCGGGGCTGACTTTGGGCCCGTCCCACCGCGGTTCGGGGCTGCGGAGGAGCCGCCTGCACCTGCGAGAATATTGATGCAGTCGTGTTTATTTATTTAAAACACTTGGCAGCGGGTGAGGCAGCAGAGGAAACGTGAAATCCTGTATTTGCATCGGATTCCTGCGGAACGGCCCCGCCGCCCTGGCAGCCACTTGCCAATTAGAGACCCATCAGCAACCAGGAAAACAAACTCCCGGATCCCCAACGCTCCGTATTAAAAGTTAATAATAGAGCCGGCACCTGCAGCAGGAGAGGGGAATTAAGAGCGGCGCTTGGAGTAACGCGGTGAAACGGAGGAGGGAGCAATTAACAGCCATAAAGAGATGAAGAGAAACAATTAGGAGGGGGCTGAGCACGGGCACGTGCGCACGGGAGCGCAGGAGCGACGCGGATGAGCCGGCGGAGCTGTGCCCGTGGGGGTGCCGCGTCACGGGATCAGAGAATCGTGGAATGATTTGGGATGGGAGGGACTTAAAGGTCTGCAGGTGGCTCCAACCTGGCCTTGGACACTCCCAGGGATGGGGCAGCCACAGCTTCTCTGGGCAACCTGTGCCAGGGCCTGCCCACCCTCACGGGGAGGAATTCCTTCCCAATATCCATCCAACCCTGCTCTGTGTCGGTGGGAAGCTATTCCTCCTCGTCCTGTCCCTTGTAAATAGTCTCTCTCCATCTTTCCTGTCGCTCCTGGAAGGCCACAATCAGCTCACCCCAAAGCTTCTCCTCTCCAGGCTGAACAATCCCAGTTCTCCCAGCCTTTCCTCCCAGCAGAGCTGCTGCTCCATCCCCCTGATCATCTCGGTGCCTCCTCTGCCCTCAACTCCAAAAGCTCCACATCTTTCCTGTGCTGGAGAGCCCAGAGCTGGAGGCAGCTCTGCAGGAGGGGTCCCACTGCCTTTCCCACCGTGCTGGGAGTTTCTGGGATGCTTTTCTGGCTGCAAAGACCTGCAGGGCCTGGGATAAATCCTGCCCTTCCCCAGCCCATCCTTCCCCCCTTGGCTTCCCCATCCCGACTCCCCGGCCCCCTGAGGTGCCCCCACCGCCAGCACTCTTATAGGGGTGACACTGGCAGCTCCAGCTCCTCACCAGCATTCCCTCCCTGCCTGCCTGCCTGCATCGATCCGATTTATTAAGCTATTAAATTATTTTGCTGTTTCAGAGCCGGGTCAATAAACGCTGAGGGCCGGCGCAGAAACGAAACGACCTTTCCCGTGGGCGGCTCCAGCCCTCCAGCCCTCATGTGGGGCTGCTGCTCTTCCCCTCCACCCTTGGGAATGTTCTCCCTGGAAAAAAGAGAAGCTGGGGCTGCTTTTGGTGGCTGTGGTGGGAGTGGTGGGATCAGGGGGATATTCCCGGGGCAGGGCTGGGGAGGGGAGGATGCCCTGGGGTGGGACAGGAGCTGCTGGTGGCACCTGCTGGAGTGACAATCCCTGGGCTTTCTGTGCCTGGGGAAGGAGGCAGAAATCCGGGAGAATGGAAGGAGGGTTATTTTTGGGCATTAATTTTAAAACAGGGGCAGCAGGAGGAGGAGAGGGGGGAGGCTGGGCTGAGGTTTGCACCGTGGCCCAATTTCCCGGCGTCTTTGCCCCCTCCATATCCCAGCCATGGGATGGGACCAGCCTGAGTGCACAGCCAGGGAAACTGAGGTTCTGGGAGCAGCTCTGTGGTTTTAAAGGATCTACTGCAGCTTTGGGAAGCACTCCCAAGGAATCAAACCCACGCTGCAGCCCATGCCCATCAAACAGGGGGATGTTTGCTGGGGGGGGTTGTAAACCTGTGCTAAATCCGGGCTGGGAGAGGAGATGTGAGAGATCCTGGGGACACCAGGCTGAGCAGGGGTTTGATTTTCCAGGAGTTATTTTAAAAAAGTGAGGGTTTATGTTGTGGTTTTTTTCGCAGATTTTTTTCTTTTTATCTTTTTTTTTTTTTTTCTTCTTTTAAATTGGTTATATCACAGTCCAAATGGGAGAGCTGATATCTCTGAATATGCAGCAGAAGCATTCCTTGCAGGCTTTAAACAGAAAGTAAAATGTTTTAACTCTTACAATAGAATATTATTAGAAGGGCACCGGCAGGACGGAGACTTGCTGCTGGCATAGCAATGAAAGGAGAATAAAATCCAGCCCTGAAAGCTCAAAGCCAAACAGTCGCTTCCAAGCCCTGACTTTTTTTCCCATTAGATATATTTTTGGAAAGAAAAAAAAAAAATTCCATTTTGGAGCAGGTTTTGTGTTTTTTTTTTTTTTTTTTTTTTTTTTTTTTTTTTCTTTGATCTGGCAGATTACTAAACCCCCTGATTTTGGAGGGGAAAAGTGAATATCTTGGGGGGGAGGGGGGGGAGCCTGTTAAAATAAACCCTGGTTGTCACAGACCCTGCCAGGTTTGGAGGGGGTTGAGGGGGGATCAGCTTATTAATAAACTTAATGAGATGAGTAACACTGGCCGCTCATAAAATGGGAGCAATCTCCCATATTTCACTGCTGGAATCGGAATTACCGTGTCTCACCACCACTTACAGCCCCTGTAAAGCTTTATATCTCCGAAACCCTGTAATGTCATTAGCAACTAATTGATTTTTTTGCAACATCTTGGCGAGATAGCGAGGCAGGATCCTCGTTTTGCAGCGAGACAAATTGACTGACCACACAGCTGAGCCGGTGCCCGGCTCTCCCAGCATCCCCTGGCACGCTGGGGACCCCGTGTTGGCTCCCAGGTTGGAATATTCCCAATATTTCCCCCCCTTTTTTTTCTCAGATTTCCCCACTGTGGCTCTGCTGCCTGCAGGGAGGGGGGTCCAGGAGGGGTGGGAGCGGGGTTGGCTTTTGATTTTTGGGCGCTGGAAAGGGGAAACAGAGCTTGGCACGGGGGCACCTGGATCTCTGGGCTGTGACGTGCCGAGCTCTCCGTGCCCAAAATCCAGAGCTGTGGTTGGGATATCCCAGCTCTGGGCGCCCCGGCACGAGCCCAGCCGTGGGGGAACTCTAGCCGTCTCCTCTCCTCCCGTCACCGGGATTTATTCCAGTGAAACAGGAAGCCGGAGGGGAGAGATAAATTAGAATTATTTTTAATAAAATGGGGATCATTTTTAATCACGTTTAAGTTGTGGGTTTTTTTTTTTTTTTTTCCTTCTCCAGCCACCTCGCGCCGCGCAGATTCCCCCCTGAAAAATGGGGAACTTTCATCTCTTAGTGCTTGGAAATTAATTCCTCCCTGACAGCCGTGGTGCTTAATGTAGATAATAACTATTAGTTCTACCCCAGACAGCACATTCCGTCCTGCGGGGCCGGGGCTTTCATTTTTCTCCCTGGATTAGACTAAGTCCTTCGACAGGCAGAGAAGCCCTTGAGAGAGGAGGGGTTGGGGGAGACACACGTGTTGTTAAGCCATATGGATGCTCCTGAGCTCCATCCATCCCTCTTCCCAGCCCTGGCAGCCCAGGGAGGTTGGTTTTTTTTCTCTGTGTGTGCAGGTGATGGGTTTTGATAGAGGAAAGAGAGGATTTGGGGTTGGTCTGAGGGTGGATTGCACCATCTCTAGTGGCCAGGGCGTTGCCACGTTCCTGGCACGTGTGCTGCCCTGGGCATTGTCCACCAGCAGCACGGTGGAGGGACAGGATCCATGTCCTGTTCCAAAAGGGGCTGTAAATAGGAAGGGAATGCAGCTGGAAAGCTGGATGCTTCCTTGGCAGCATGGGTTTACAGCGGGAGTGGGAGATGGGGCAGGGCTGGAAGGCCCGTGAGAGCATCCAAAGGGGTTTGGTGGACAATCTGAGCACTGAGGTGTTCAGTGTCTGCCCCCTGAAAACCTCAGTGACATTGGAGGGAAATGGGAACAGGAAACATCCTCATGGAGGGGAGGCTGGAGAGGGTCCTGGTGGGATGCAGAGGACACCGAGAAGGCCCTGGGGGAACAGCTCTGGTGCTTTTGTGTCCTTGTGGCATTGCAGGAGCATTGGACCTGTTGGCAAAGAGCCCCCTTTTCCCCGGGATCTGCTCTCCCTGGTGACCCAGGACGTGCCCAGGGGACTCTGGGGTTTGGGGTGGATGTGCCTGGCAGCCACCAGGCACCACCTCTGCCAGAATCTCATCCTTCCATCCGTTCAGGCCTTTCCCGGGGGTGTGGAGCCACACTTTCCCTCCCTGGAGTCACTAATCGCCTCGCCTCGCTGGGCTCGGGCAGAGATAATCTCCCTCCATCCGCCGGGGCCCGGGGGCAGCGGCAAGAGCTGCTTAAAAGCAGCACGGAAGAATCCGGCAGTAATTTAGGAGCAAGGAGGGCTCGCTGCTGCTTTCCCCGCGCGGTGCCGTCCTTCCCTCGCTTCCCTGCATTCCTCACATCCCTGCATTCCCGCATCCCTGCATCCTGGCATCCCCCAATCCTTGCTTCCCTCTCTCCTCGCCCCCGGGCTGTTTTGCAAAGCCGTGTTCCAACCATGTGCTCCCCACGCAGGGCTGGGAGAGGAAGGGATGGAAAAGTCCCTTTTCCTCCTTGTGGGAACCCAGAGAGCCCCTGTGGAAGCGTTTTTATTCCCATCATCCCTGCAAGCATCTTACTGGTACCTCTGCTGAGGGCAGACACACTCGGAGTGAGGATGCTGGTGGTGGGAAGAAGAGCAAAGCCAAGATCCTGGAGTGCCTGGTCACTCCTCAGCCTCCCCCTGCTCCAAGGGCATTGCCCTGGGTCTGGAATCACCTGTGCCAGGGTCCAGCATCGCCCACCCTGTCTCTGAGCCCTTTTCCCTGCTCAGGGTGTGGGTGCTCTGGCTGTCCCCGGGTGCCAGGGTGGCCCTTCTGCTGCCAGCTCAGGGCTCACAGTGGGTTTTGGGGGGCAGAGGCTGGGGTGTGACCCACCACCGGTGCTCTGCACCCCACCAGTTCCCCCGTGGAAGCAGCAGGCTTGTTTTCCTGGCGCTGTCAGCCCCTGCACCGTGATTGCAGCAGCAATTACTGCTCTGTGCTGACATCCAGATCACAGGGCCTTTGATCCGGCGCGTTTTCCCTTTTGCTGCCATTTCACATTCATTAGCTGCACCATTTACTTACTTAAAACTTTGCAAAACACACCAAAAGCCCCGGTTTTTGTTAAGGGGATGGTTTCCCTAAAGGGACAGGTGGTGATAGCCTCCTGTCCCCTCGGAGATGGAGGGCAGAGGGGATGCAAACAGCTCCGGGCTCGGGGCAGAACGGGGGCCGTGTGGTGTGTGATCCCCGATGTCCCCGGGCTTTGGGATGCTCTCGCTGATCCCTTAATTAAGGAAGGAAGGAAGATGTGAGGATTCAGTGACTGGAGCCATCAGTCCCTAAATAACCCCCAGCAGAAGCGAGCAGCCTCTGCTCCCCCTCCGTGGGTGCCCGGCGGGGGGGGCTCACCCCACTCCTCACCCTCGTGATCTCCCCCCCCCGCCCGCTGCCGCCGCTGGAAAAGGTTCTTTTAATCAGGGGTAATTTTATGCATCATTAATATCAGGCCTGATTATAAGGAATGAAAGTTCAGCGGAGGGAAAGATGAAAGGAGGAGGTGGCCGCCCCTTCAGCCCTCACCGTGGTCGGGGAGGGGGGTCTCAGGGGGGTCTCTGGTTGGTGGGGGGCTTTGTGCTCAGCACCTCAGTGTCCCTCCTGTCCCCTGTGTCAGGCCAAGGGCACGGGGTGGGGGATACCCCATCTTTTGGGATCCCTCTGGTTGTGGGTGTGCACCAGGAGACCAAGGACAAGGGGGGTCTCCTGATGCCAGAGCCACCAGGGCTGGGGAGGGTGGGGAGCCCTGCAGAGCAGCACAGACAGAGGGGATTATTCTCTTCCCTCGTTAATGCCATTTTATGCATTAACGTGCTTTGGAGCCTCTCCTGCATCAAAGGAATCTCTTCCACAGGCGATGGATCAAACACGCCCCGAAATCCCCGTGTCCCTGTGGGGGTGGGGTGGAGCCAGCGATGCTCATCCTGCGACTCCTCCTGTCCCCCGCTGGCTTTTCCATGGGTGATGGGCAGGATTTGGGGCTGGACACTGTGCCAGGGCTTAGTCAGACCCCCAGGAGCAGCCTGCTAGTGTAATGGGGTTTTCCCCCAATCTCATGTGGCTGCTCCACTCCCTGGCAGAGAATGCAAATGATTCCTTGGAGGATTCCTTCCTCCTCTTCCTCTTCCTGACCTTCTCCTGCTTGTTTTCCCTTTGAGTGTGGGTACTGCCGTAAATTAGAGCCTCCACGAGGAAAACAACATCTGTTTACCCTCCTCGGATGTGCAGCTCACAAGGGGAGAAGGAGGAAAAGGTGCCCAAATGCCGCCTCAGCGGGTCATTTTTTTTATTTATCCCCTGGAAAAATTCATCCCCAGCTCTTCCAGATGCGGCTTCCCCTCTCCATCCCCTCCACTAACTCCGGGAGACAGAGATGGAGAGGGACAATTTTTGTTACCTGAAGGCAAAAAAACCCACCTCCCTTTTATTCCTTGGGAAGAGCAGGACATAAAAACCCAAATGCCAAAAGCACCTTTACTGACAGGGTGGGAATTTACGAGGATTTATCACCCCTGATGATAAAACCTGGCGTGAGGAGCTGCTGAGAGACGCCTGAATCCCACGGGTGGGGACGGCGATGGAGAGAGGGGATGGGGAGGGGGAAAGGTTCCTGCTGCCGGGATCTCCCAGAGGAGATGGCACATCCCAGAGGAACCGGGTGGGGAAGAGCTGATGAGCATGGAATAAATCGTGGTTAATTGGATCAAAAACATCTCAGAGGCTTTGTTTCCTCCCTGCAGGGGTGGGAGCTGGAGCAGCTCCCGTCTCCAGCCGCCAGGTGTGGGACGTGGGTGGCACGAGGGACCCACCATCCCCAGGAGGTGCCACAGCCCTTGTTCCTGCACAAGCTGCTCTGAAAGGTCACATTAGCCAACATTAATAGGTGCATGTTTAATTAAACGCCATTTCCCCCCCTCCACACCCTCCCCTGCCCTCCCCATCCCCTTCCCTCGTCCTTTCCCGAGGATCCGCCGCCGCCGCTCTTTAACTGCCAGCTCCAAACTTTGAGTAAAATGTAAAAAGCCCAAAGTTCCCCTCTAATATTAACTGTAATGAGATAAACCTAATTGAACAATTTTACGATGTCATACTCATTTCCCTTTTTAATTAGGTCCTTCTTCCATAACAACATGAATCCACATGATTGTGAACTTCCAGGAGCGGCTCGTTACCGAGAGCTGGAATTAGCAGGAGGGTTTGGAGATGCTGAAGCAGCTCCTGTTCGGTGCTTTGAGGGAGGGAGTGAAGCCATGGGGGGTAAAATTCCGTTTCTCCTGGTGCTTGGGGAGGGGAGGTGGCAGGAGGAGGAGGTGGCACCGAGCCCTGTGTCCCTTGCTGCTGGATGCTCTGCCATCACCGCTGTTTCCCAGTCGGGGATTAATTGCACCTGGCAGCATAAACAACCTGATAAAATAGGGAGGAAATGAAAATAAAGGGAATGGAAGATGAGCTACGGCTCCGAGCGGCCTGGCGGGCACTGGGATGCTGTGGGTGGAGGGTCTGAGATCCCCAGGGCAGGACCCCAGGTGAGAGGGGGGCTGTGACCAGGCCCTTCCTGGCCCGGGGAGGGTCGGGATGTCCAGAGCATCCCTTCAGAGTGTGGGAGCCACTGTTGTGCCACTGGGACGTGCTCAGGCACAGCCACCCTGTGAGTGACAATACCAAAGGGTCGGGCCAGCCCTGTCTCATCATCCCTGCTGCAAAAAATCCAGGGATTCAGCCTGTTTCTTCCAAGCCAGCATTTCAAAGGATTGACTAAAAGCAGGGGAGAGGGTGGCCGGGGATGGGGGGAAAAGGAGTCATGGCATGACTGAGCACCACTCGTGTGCCTGCTGTGGGCTCCACGTGCTTCCCGTGGGAACGGGAGCCTCACCCAGCCCCTGCCCACCCGAAATTGGGGCATCCCACAGGTTCGTGTGCCCCCTTTGCCCGGCGGTTGCTCCGCTCCCTGCGGGCTCCGAGCAGGTATTTTGCAGGGGGAGAGCACTTAGTGCATTAGCAGCGGCTGCTCGGCCCGGGCTGTAATTAATCATTTATACAGCTCTGGGACCCCTGGCAGCGTCGGGAGGGAGTAATTACACCTCTCCCGCTCCTCTTCCTCGCCGCCGCCGCCCCGCTCCCCCACCCGGCAGAGCGGGCAAGTTTTGACAAGGTGATCAATGAGGTCTGTGGAGGGAGGGGGGGATGAGCCGAGGGGAGAGGTAATTAGAGCAGAAAAAGGGGCCTGGAGGAGGCAGCCCTACCTAATGGAGCAGCCGGGCGGCAGGTTGTGGAAAAAAAGGGAATAAAAGCAGGAACGTGGCCACTGACCCCTCGCTGAGGGCACGTGGTCCCTCCCAGAGGGAGGCTGGGACCAGTTTTGGCTGCGGGGTGATCCAGTCACACCATCCACTGCCGGCCCCAAAGCTGCTGCAGGGTCGTTGTGTTGCTTCCCTGCAGCTGGGGAGAGGGGGAAGGTGGCCCATAAAAAAGCGCACTATTTTGGATTAAATTTACTTCTCCAGCTGCGTGAGGACTCCCAGGATGGGCCTGGGGGAGCACGCACGCTCGAGGGGTTTTGGGGATGGAGGGAGAGGAGCCACCCAGCTGGTCAGCTCCACGTGGGCAAGGTTTGAAAGTGCTCGTTGGCCCCAGCACGAAACGTCATCAGACAAAATCCCCATGGTAAAAAAAAAAATTAAAAAAAAAAAAAAATCCCTGGTCCTTAAAAATGCAAATAACATGGGATGCTGAATGTCCTTGTTTGTCTGTAATTGCAAAATTCTTAGACTCAATCAGCCAAAGATAAACTGTGTTATTTAGGAGCAATTTGAAAGCAGACAGATTGAAAACAATGGGCCGGATTCGGCTCCCGGCAGCTCAGGAACGAAGCCAGAATCTCTGCGGGATCAGCTGGGCCCTGTGGGATCCCTACCCCTCGGAGTGGAGAGCAGAATGGTGCCTGGAATCGCTTCCAGAGGCAAAGCCTGTGGGATTGCCCCTGCCTGCTCACACCTGCCTCGCTCCAGGGAGTCTTTTCATGGAATATCCTGAGCTGGGAGGGACTCACAAGGATCATCAAAGCCCAACCCCTGGCCCTGCCCAGACATCCCAACAATCCCACCCTGTCCCTCAGAGTGTTGTCCAACCACTCCTGGAGCTCTGGCAGCCTTGGGGCTGTGCCCACTGCCCTGGGGAGCCTGTTCCAGTGAACGTTTCCCTACAGAACTCCTGGGCATCCCCAAATTCCTTGCAACTGCGGCCTGGAAACACCTGAATTGCCACAAGCATCCTCCTGACTCACAGGTGGAGGGGCAGCCTGGACCAGCACATCCCACTCCCGCATCCCTGGTGTTCATTTAATATTTAGGGAAGGGGAGGCAGAGGGACTCAGGAGCTCCAGCAGGAGAAGGGGCTGGTGACTTGTCAAAGACACTTTTCCTGCTTTCTGTGCTGCAAATAAATCACTCTGGGGACCGTCCCTGCCTGTCTCTGCTCCGGTGAGCTCTGCACCAGCCACCACATCCAAGTCCCCAGGAGGGAAGTGCCCCGGCTGCCGCTGGCACCGCGTCCTGGTGCTGTCAGAGGGTGACAGCTCGGGGTGGCAGCGCTCCCTCCTGCCTGGGAACACACGGATTCTCTGCTCAGCTCGCCGGGAGGTGGGAGTTCTGACTGGTTCATCTCCACCTGCATTGCAAGAACTCAGAGCAGGGCAGAGCCTTGCCTGGGCACTCAAATCCAGCTGGAGATGTTGTTGCCTGTGCTGTGCAAACCACTCTGCTACTGAACAAGGGGTGGGTGCTCACCTTTCCTTGGCCACAGTCCCTTTCCGGGGTGCTCACCTTCCCTGGATCATCTCCCCTCCTGGATGCTCCCTCTTCCCTAACTGCTCTCCCTTCCCTGGATGTTCTCTCTTCCCCAGGTTCTCACCTGCCCTGGGTGCTCAGCTTTCCCTGGCTGCTCTCCCTCCTCCAAGGGAGCCTGTAAATGCCCTATAAATCCCAGCAATTCCAGCCTCAAGCCTTTGCCCAGCTCTGAGAGGCAGCTCTGCCAGGTGCTCTCCTGGGAGCGGTGGGACTGGGAGGGTGGAGGAGCAGGAGGGACCACACAGCAGCTCAGAACACGCAGGTGATTATTTGGAAACCGTCCCATTTTCCCCTTTCCGTGCAGACCTACGAGGATGTAAACACGATTCCCTTTAAACACAGGCTTCCCTGCCATCCATCACCTCATCCAGACTTTATTATGCCCCACTCTATATGTTATAAATTACATTTTAATGATAAATTACGCACTCCTAATGCAAACTGCAGCCTCCCGGGGCCGGCAAAAACAATAATAGATTTGTACAAAGTGAAAATGGGGAAATGCATATTTATGAGGCTGGACGGGGTTTTTTTTGGGGGGGAAAAAGGCAATTGTGCTCTGAAATATTTGTGTTTATGGATTACTTCCTATTTTTAAAAGGCCTCCGTGTTTCTCGTGCTCAAAATGCCAAGTCATTCCAGGCGAGGAAGGTGGGAAGTGTTCCCTGGGACTCCTGAGAGTTGGGATCCAAACTGGGCTGGAGTGAAGCCTGGTCCTCAATGGGATTTCTTGGGATGAGAAAATCCCAAGGGGATGCTCCGGCATTCCCAGGATGGGGGTGGAAAAAAGAGAGCCCCCAAAATTTTGTGGGCCGCAGCTGAGATGTGGGAGTTGGGGAAAACACCCAGAACTGTGGGAATAACGGGGCTGTGATGGGGGCACGTGACAGGGAACGGGATGGGGATGTGACGGGGGGATGAGCTGCGACGTTTGTGCGTGTTTCGGAGCAGCGAGGAAGAGGAGGGTGAGCAGGAGGAAGTGTTCCTGGGGGTACCTGGCTGCCAGCACGGTGGTCTGGTGGTGCTGCAGAGGAGGGGGGCGAGGGGGCCCTGCCAACCCTGCCTGCCAAGTCGCCTCTTTTGTCTGCACATCCATTACCGGAGCAGCCTTTTGACTCGAGCAGAGATCGCGCCTCTGGCCTTCAGCAAATGGCTTTTTTCAAGGTGAACATCAGCTTTCTGCCAGAGCCAGAGCTTTTGGGAGCTTTCAAAAGAGCATCCTTTATTCGGCAGCAGCAGCTGGAGTCCCCTAAGTGGGATCAGGGCCCCGTGGTGGGAACCCCTCGGCTCCTGCCTGGCACGACCAGGAGGAGAGGGGAAAACAGCACATGGAGAGGGGCAGGAGGCAGGGAGGGGCCTGAGGGGATGCAGGGTGTATCCCTGGGGCTGTGCAGGGAGGAGGGAGGTCATGCATGACCCTGGCACCGGGAACAGGTTTTTGGAGACAGGAGTGGGGGGATATTCACTCCTGGGTGGGGTCTGGGAACAGTAAGAGCAAGGACAGCATGAGCCAGTGCTGGAGATGCTGCTCCATTGCCAGGCCTGGCAGCACCAGGAGTGATGGAGAGGTGAGAACGAGGAGATGGGGAGGGCAGAGGAAGGTCTGACGCCGGTGATGACGGTGACATCGGTGCCTCTTCCTCCATCCCCTGCGGGCCAGGGGCTCGTCCCTCTCCCGGTCTCCTGAGCCGCCCACCCCTGGGCACGGGCACAGGAGGGGGTTGTGCAGGAGCACCCGAATAGTTTATGCATGAGCAGCCCTTCGGCTCACGCACAAGTGCCCAATTAGTTCGTGCATGGCCACCCAAGCAATCCCTGCCTGGCCCGGCCGTCAGCTCACACGTGGGTGCCCCACACCCACCCCGAGCCCCTTGTGAGCGGCTGAGGGGGGTGTTGGCAGCCAGGGGAGGTCGGGGCTGGGGCTGCAGCATCTGCAGGAGCTCAGATCCTGCCCTGGGAGCTTCCCTGGAGGATCCCCCCTCTGAAAATCCCAGGCCTTTTCTGGCTGTTCCTGTATCCTGGGAAGGAATAAAGGCAGCCCCTGGCAGTGCTGGGGTAGGGGGTTAAGAAGAGCTGCAGCTGGTGGGGATCTGGGATTTCTGGAGTCTGTGGGAAACTGGGGTGAGAGAGTCAAGTCCCTGGGTAGGAACACTGGCACAGGGCAACCTGGAGGACAGGGCTGTGAGTCCCTGGAGGAGCTGGGGTGCAGGTCCCCCCGAGCTCTGCGCTTGCCCACGGCTGTTCCCAGCAGTTCCCATGAGCAGGGGACTGTGGTGGCCAAGAACCCTGAGCAAAGCAGCTGGAAAGGAGCAAATGGGCCTCAGTTGAGCATCAGGCCCAGCTCTGCTGGCAGCAAACGTTGCCCTTGGGGCAGGAGAAAGCCCCAAATGTGGCCAGGGATCCTCTGCACCCACTGCAGCCCTCGGCCACACTCCCATCATCCCGTTCCTTCACCAGCTGTTGAGGACAGGAGGCACCAGGGGACGTGCTGAGCAGGGATGACCCTTCTCCCCTTCTCCCATCCCCTCTCCTCCAGCCCCAGCACAGCCTCCGTGTTCCCTGGCACTTTGGGGAGCAGACGGTGGGAGTGAGTGTGTGTGGCGAGCTCTGCTCTGCCTTCCCTCTTCCTCCTCCTCCTCCTGTGCCACCCAGTGCCAGCGGCACGACCGCCAACGCTGGGGAGCGGGAAGCTGTTCCCCTCTATTTTTGGTCTGGCTCCCCATGGAGGGGGCAACTGCAGGGAGAGGGTCCACACGGACGTGTGACTGTGCCCCCGGGGTCCCACTCAGCCACCTCTGCCAAGGGTGCCGCGGGCAGGATGGGAGACGGTGACACGGGATGGGGGAAGGGGACAGTGGTGCTGGGAGCGGCGGGCTCAGCACCTCTCCATCCCAGGGCTGGACCAGGCCAGGCTCTGCCGGGCCGGGTGAAGTGGCAGCACCTGGGCTGGCTATATTTAGGAAGAATGTAGGGCAGGCTGGAGCATCCCAGGCGATCTCCTTCCCGCACGGCATGTGAGAGCTCGGGCAGGCGGAGCGGGGAGGGGGCCCAGGGGGCTGCCTTGCCCCGAGCAGATGGGGGGCTGCTGCCCATCCGTGTGTGCAGGCGCGCTCCGGCCCCGGCCAGCTGGCCGAGAGCTCGGGAGATTCCCTCGGAAGGGTTTTTGCCGTGGCTGAGGGGGGCTGGCGGTGGCAGGAGAGCCCCAGCTCTGGAGGGGTGCAGGGTGCTCCCCACCCCGCCGCCCCCTGCTCCTGCCCCGGGGCTCTTTACCCGCCTGCCGCGGTGCTTAGAGCGCTGATCTGCGCTCGTCAGAGGCCTTTGTTCTGCTGCACGGGAGACGTTTAATTCCCATTATCGTCATTAGCATAACAATACAAAGAAAGGTGAGGGGAGAAAAACCTCTCTTGTCCCCTCATCTCCCGGATCTCTGCAGCGCGGCAAAGAGGAGCCAGCGGCACGAGGGAGCTGCCAGCCCGGCTTTGGGCAGGATTTGGCACCGGGGAGGGTGCTGGAGGCGGGGGGGGGCATCTCCCCTCCTGTTGTCATCAAGTCCTGTGCACTCCATGTGGACACACTGCCCTTGGGCAGCCATGGTGGGAGCTCCTGGCTGTGTTCCAGCAGCTCCCAGATCTCTGGGAAGCTGCTCCATCCTCGGGACCGGCTTCGTCCGCATCCCTGTGCTCATCCCCACCCCTGTGCTCATCCCCAGCTGCTTCCACCAGCACGTGCTTTGGGCAGCTGAGCTCACACAGGAAGGGCTAATGCGGCCTGTGCTGCAGCTCAGCCCCCAAACCTCTCCAGCCTCTTCATTCCCGCTATTTTCCATGCGTTTTGGGTGGAGCAAAGCCCATTGTCCCCATATTCCCACAAGGTTTGGCTTTGGCTGCCAAACGAGGTGACAGAGTGGCCATTCCCAATGCTCCACTCCCCTGATCCCCTGAGGGCTCCCTGTCCTGTCCATCAATCCCTCATCCCTGCCTGGCCAGCCCAGCCTGGCAGCTCGACCGTCACCTCCACTGTGGCCGTGATCCGCTGTCACCACAGGATTCAGCGCAGTCCAGGGTCCCTGTGCCACTGGGGTCACCTCCTTTACCACTCTGAGGGGCCCCTGGGGATCCCCTGGGGCTGTGCCCTGGACTGTGGAGGTGGGGGATGCTGATGGACCCCAGGGATCACTCGCCCAGGTGATTTCTGGGCTTGCTCCATGCAGGAACAGCGGAAGGGAGGGCAGAGCTGAGGAAAAGGCTGGAAAGTGCTGGGAGCTGAGCCGGGTTTTGGATGAGAGAACTTTGCCAGGGCTTCTGGATGCTGCAAACAGCTTCATCCTTGAAATTGCAGTGGGGGGATCTCCTCCCTCCTGCCAGCCTCCACCTCTGCAGGCCCGGCCGCTGTGGAGCGGCCGCTGCAGATGCTGCCGATTGGGGCATTAAATTTAAAGAGCTGATTAAGTGCAATGAAAACCGTGTCAGCTCGTTGTCAGCGAGGAGAATGCATCAGGGCTGCGGATTAGAGGCTGAGTGACGGCCGGGGATTGCAGGCAGACAGCCGATCCATCAGCCCAGGGGTGGAGAGGGAAGCTTTCCCAGCCCTGGCATCCCTGGGTGCTCCATGGTCTCCTTCCCTGGGTGCTCGTCTCCACCTTGTCCTTCTCCCGCTGTGTTTGAACCTGATGTTTTGGCCCAAATCCACCGGAAAACTCCAGGGACGCCCAGTTTTGGGCAAGAGCCTTTCCCAAGCTCAAGCAGCAGGGCTGGGGTGGAATTTGGTTGCAAGCAGCCCATGTCGAGCTCTCCCTCCGCAGCAGGGGCTGGCCCAGAGCTCTGGCTGCTGCAGCTCCCTCCCCACGGGCTGCTGGCAGGCGCTGCCGGCTCGTCACCACTTCACACCTTCCCCAATCCCAAGCCTGGATTTCTCACTCCTCTCCCAGGCGGGAGCGGCAGCGCCGGGACCGTGTGGGGAAAGCGGGGGCGGTGTGGGGTTCGTGTGGGGTTCAGCGCCCACCCCCACCCATCCCACGTGCTGGATCCAGCATGGAAATGAGGATCCAACCACCCCCAGCTCTTTTCCTGCTTCATCCCCCTCTGTAAAATCCGGAGGCTGCAGGGCCGGGGCTGGCTCAGATGATCCCGGTGGACTCACTCCTGGCTCTGATCTGTGTGGCCAGAGCGTCCTGGGGACTGCCAGCACAGGGGCTGACCTGCCTTTAATTCGGGTATAAATAAATGTGAAACCATCATCTGTTCTTCGGGGGGCATCCAGCCTTTCCTCTCTTTCCCTTGGTTAATTAATTTAATGGTTTTATGATTGCAAAGAGATTAGCTGGGAGATATATAATCTATATATAGAGGTATAGAGGGGACTATAGATAGCACATAAAAGTGAGAACAACCCCCACTCCCCTTGAGTTGGGAAGTTTTGAAGGGAAGGGAAGGCCTTGCCGGAGGACATTGATGGAGTGCCTGGATCCAGCCGGCTCACCGCAAATCCCGGGAGATGCTTGCTGGGATTTAGCAGGGCTGGCAGGGAGGTGAGGGAGAGGAGGGTGGGAACTTCAGAGCGCCAAGGTGGGGTTGCAGAGGCTGTAACTGGTGCTGGGTGAAGCAGAGGGAGGGGAGGGCGGCATGTCCTGGGCCGGTGTGTGTCTGTCCTGGAGCCCACAGCACCCTCTGCCCCGGGGGTCCCTGGGGTGCCCAGGGTGCTCTGGCAGGTCTGGCAGGGCCTGCAGTGTCCTGGGAGAGATGGAGATGCTCCTGCTCCACCTCACCTGGGTTTTGGCACCTCTGTCACCATCCCCACGATGTCCCCCCATTGTCACAGTGGGCCCTCTCCAAGGGTTCCTTCATCTGTACAGGTCAGGGACATAGGGGAACAGGGGCAGATGCACCCCATAAAGGGACTTTGGGGGCATTTTTAGGATCAGGAGGATCAGCAAGGACCCATGATGATCCTGGGGGATGGATGAGTCTCTTTGCAAGACCTCTGGCTCTTCCTCCTCTCCTTCTCCTCTTCCAGCTCAGCCCAGAGCCAGTGTTCCTGGCAGCGCTGTGACAAGCCCCATCCTCCCTGATCCCTCTGCCTGTGCTGTCACCTGCTCCCTGGCAGCTCCCTTTGTGCAGGGAACAAAGCCAGGCTCCCAGAGAACACAAGTCTATCGCAGGATCGACAGCTGCCACCGAGGGAACATCCAGGAGCATCTGCTGTCCCCTTCCCACGGCACAGGGGAGGGAAGGAGGGCAAAGGGAGGGGCTGAGCCCCAGCAGCTCATGACAGGCACCGAGGGCTGATACTGCAGCTGGGGGTGATGCTCCTGCATCAGGTGATGCTCCTGCATTTGTGTTTAATCCACGTGGAGCACCGTGACTCACCCCAGGGATGACCCTCACCCGTGGGGAGGGGGGACACGGGCACCTTCACCCCGTGGCACCCAAATGCTGGCAGCGCTTCCTCTTCTGGCTCCCAAGAATTCGCATCCCTGGGGGTTGAGGACAACAGGGGGGGGCTGCACTGGGATGGATGGAAGATCCCAGCACTTCCCTGGCCACGGTGCTGCCCTGGGGCCGGCGCGTGGCTCCGTGGGCAGCTCCGGAGCAGTCACCGTGCGTGTCACCGAGGCTTGGCTGCCACTATCATGCCGGAATCTCCGGAGGCAGCGAGCTGCAGATTGACTTTGACAAACACGGCCCAGAAGCTGCGTCTTGGCGGATGCAAATTATTCAGCAGCTCCCGGGGAAAAAAAAACGCGCTCTGACAGGGTGAGGCGGGAGGGGGGGGAAGGGGCTGTAACACCCTGTCACAGCCCCTGCCAGCAGCAGCTGCGCTGCCCCCCCACCCCTGGCACCCTCCTGGCATCTGGAGGAGGAGGGGACAGGCCTGGGGGTCCCCAAAGGCGGGTGGGTGAGAGGCTGGGAGGTGATACAGGACGTTTGGCCAAGGGAGGGAGGCCCCCAAGCCATCGCAGAGCCACGGGCTGGGTGTGCACCGAGGAGTCCATGTGCGTGTCTGAGCGTGTGGGCATCTCCAGCCACGTGTGGGGAGACACCCGGAGCATCCCAGTTCATCCCAGTTCATCCCAGTTCATCCAGGTTCATCCCGGTTCATCACCCCAGGATCCCATCCTGCTCCACAGGGCTGGGCTGGGTGTGGGCTTGCTCTCCAGGAGCCTCTCAGGGCTCAGTGCTGCGAGGCTGCTCGGGTATTGCCCGGGAGCTGATAATGAAGATCTGGAAGATGTCTCCTGGGATCATTTTCCTGATGTGATTTGCCAGGTGCTGGGCAGGTGGATGAGGCAGAGAAGCCTGTTGTCAGCTGAGATTCAATTCACACTCAGAACATAAGCAGCAGCACAGCCACTCTCAGCTGTGAGCCTGCAGCGGGACCGTCCTCAGGGCTGTCCCCAAGGGGGTGACACCCGGGATCGGACACTTCAGCCTTGTCCAGGGTGTTATGGACCCAAACAGGTGCTGTTTGCATGAAGAAAGGCAGGTTTTTAGGCCATCCCCTGCCCCAGCCCCAGGCAGACACGTTTTGCCTCACTCCCAGGTCCCACGAAATGCAAAGCCTTTGCAAACTCCGAGGATCAAGTATGCAAATCCTTAGGAGGAGAACGGGAAACAAATGACAAGGGGAGAAGCTGTTTCGAGCCAATCCCTTTTGGAGGTGGCATTTAAGCAGATGGAGGAGTGGAGCGCTGCTGTCTGAGGAGGATGTGATGGAAATGTGAATATGGAGAGGATGCTCCGGCTGCCTGGTGGGAGCTGCTGCCCTCCAGGATCTTAATGAGACAACAACCTGCGGCCACTGACCCACGACCAGCTCCTTGTACAAACACTGCCAGCCCTTTGGAACACCAGGAGCCGCTTTCAAGGCTCATTAGGTGCCTTTGTGGGGCTCCCTCTGCTTCCTGGGAGGTAAACGGGAGCTGGGCAGTGCCAGGGCTGTGTCACCAAGCCCTGTGGAAAGGCTGCCCTCACTCCAGCTCATCCTGGGAGCATCTGGCACATGTGGCACATGGGTGTTGCTGCCTCGAGCAGGGACAGCAAAGCAGCTCCGTGGCCCTGGGGGCTGGACCGCCCTCAGGAGAGACGCCCGTGCCAAACCCTCCACACGCTGAGCCGGATTTTCATTCCCGAGGGGTTGGAATTAATATTTATCTATCACTGTCTTGTAATTAGGCCTCTCATTGATGCTCCTGTACTGGGTTGGAGCAGATAAATGCAGATGATGTGCGAGTGGAGCAGCGGGCTGGCTCGGGGATGTGCCTGGCGTCTCGATCAATACCAGGGGCTTGGTTAAAATTTTCCATGATGCTTTTCCATGTGCTGCCATTCCCGCTCGGCTCTGCCTCGGGAAGGGGGACACGTGGCGGGAGTCAGGGCCTGGGGGGGATTTTCCCCTCCAGGTGTTTCCCCATGTTGTGGTGGCTCGGTGTCCTGCGGTGACGGGCGGGGACGGGGATGAGCCGGGCAGGAGGGGAGGATTCCTCTCGGATCTCTCTCCATGCTGCTTCCCATCTGCTGTATTATTTCAGCATTTAATTATTTACCGCAGGCTGTGTGGGCAGCTGTACAGAGGCAGTTATTGCTTAATTGAGCTACTTGACTCCAGCGCTGCCAAAATAATAACATGAGTGAAAAAAGGATCCCCCCTCCTTGTGGGGCAGCCCGGGATGTGGAGGCAACACCTTCCCAGGGCCAAGGCTGGGCTTCCAGGGGAACTTTGGGGTGCTCATCACCCACATCTCACCTCACTCCAGCCAGCGAGGACTCCAAACCCAGCCCCAAGGGAGAGGGATGCCCCAGGGAGCAGTGCTGGGGTGTGGGTTGGGGTGCAGGGATGCTCCAGCCAGGCGGGCTCATGTGGGGGCAATGCCCTGCCAAGGAGATGCCAGCATCCATCTGCTGAGTGTCCCACGCCTGGAGCTGGAATATCCCCTGGCAGTGCTGCTCTTCCCCATCCACTGATGCAGAGCTCAGGGCTTCCCCTCCAGCTGAGGTTGGAAATGAGTTTTACAGCGTTTTCCCATTTCCCAGAGGGAATCCAGCCCTGCCCTCTCCCTGCTCCTTCCACCACTAATTCCCTGTGACCTCCCCATCTGTCACCAGGCTCGGTGTCCCCAGGACCCCCAGCCCCTCTGACTGGCAGTAAAGCAGCTTCATCCATCTCTATTTCCAGAGAACACAGAGCTCCGTGGATGAAAGCTTGGGATAATTGATATTATTATCGAATCCAGCAGGATGCAGATTGTCACAGAGCAAACATCTGCCTGCTGCTCCTCAGGGAGCCTGGGGGAGAGCAGAGGGAGAGGGGCCACCACGGCTGCTCCCAACTTCCCTGGGAGTGACGATGGGAGTGAGGATGAAGTCAGGGAGGCCCATGTGTGTGTGGTGGGGGCTGTGAACTGTCTGCACCCCTGGGCTGTGTGATTTGGGATGGAGTGGGGTGGGTTGGGGAACGGGGCTCAGGATGGGGACCTGGAGATGGCCAGACCCAGTGCCCACCAGCATTCCCCACTGACAGGTGGGAGGCAGGGATTTATTGTCCTCCAAAGGCCACGTGTGCCTGGAGGTAACAGCTTTGGATGTGTAAAGGACAGGAGCCATAAATATACTCCAGGATGCTCCTTGCCCTGAGGCTGGGACCTTTGGCTTCACTCAGCCCTTAAATCACTCAGCCCTGCTCTGCAGCCTCTCCTGGCGTTCCTGGGCTGGGAAGTGGGATGGCTGCAGTGGTGGGGACAGCAGGGACAGTGGGGAGCCTTGGCTGCCAGAGCCAGGCTGCAGCTCAGCCCCGGTGGGTGCCCCCTGAGCACACCTGGAAGGTCGAAGGGGAGCAGATCTCCAGGCTGGGGGACACAGAGGTGACACCTTTGCAGGTGTCACAGCTGGTTTGGCATTTCGGAGGCTCCAACCCCTTCGCTCCCGTTCCCAGCCTGGCAGGAGGAACGAGATAATTTATGGATGCCTTTTTATTGCCTTCCCAGCACTGCTTTCCCCATCCACGTCCCTTGCAGGGGTGGCCCCTGGGCTTTAGTGGCTCCGTTCCCCAGAGCCACCCTTGAGGGAGCCACGTCCGGGCGCGTTTGCCGCCGGTGGGGAAGCGGTCGTTTGTGTGCGGAGCAATAAATTAATTAAACCCATCACATAAACCAGCACAACAGCCCCAGTGGGATCCCCCCCGCTGATGCAGTCGCTGCCTGCATTTAGGTATTAATACCCTGACAGGAGGGCTTTAATTATCAGCCTTTAAGCCTGGTTTTCTCCTCCCCGCCCGAGCGTTCTCCCGGCGTGGGTTCCCGCATCCCGTGGGAGCCGCCTGTCAGCTCGCATCGCTCTCCGGGAGCATCCCCGCTCCTCTCCCGGCACCATCCCAGCCTGTCTCCCCCAGCCACCCCCTGCTGCTCCACCGGGACCCCCGGCAAGCGAGGATCAAACCGAATTAGCGTGAAGCTCCTGCATAAAGATCCGGGCAGAGCAAAGCGATTCCCGCCCGATCCGGTGGCGCTGCCGTCACCCGCCGGAGAGCCGGGGGTGGCGGGGGAAGAGCGCGGCGGGGAAAGGGGCCAGCGTGGTGTGGGTTTTGATAAATTGTTGATAATCTTGGCTGCTTGGAGGAGCCCGTGGGATCTCTGTTTGGGAAAAGAAGGAATCCCGGATCCGGGAGCTCCAGCGGCTCGGGTTGTCTCGGTGTAGAACGCGCTGGGAGGGTTTTGCCAGGCCCGTAATGGGAACGGTGACATCGTGCTCTGGGCAACTGGTGGCACTGGGAGGAGGTGCCAGATTAAGGTACAGCGTGGTTATGCCTCTGTGGGGTCCCTCATCCGGCCCTGGGCATGACTATGTGGCCTTTCCCCTCTCGGAGCCGTGTACAGAGCCATCCTTGGTGCCAACTCATGTCCCTCTCCATCCCCAGCCTAAAATCCATCCCTTGTAAATGGAAGAGGGGATTTCCTGGGAAAACAGCTGAAGGGAAGGGCCTCTCCCTGTTCAGCCCGGGCTCCCTGTGTCCCACACAATCCCATCACCTTCCCCAAGGGAGCACCCACTGGTCCTGCCATCCCGGGACGAGGCCACAGCTCCTGGCTGGCCCTGCCTGTCCTGCCTGGAGCTTTGCCTCCTGTCAGGATGGGATCCAGCACAAGGACTTGCACAATTTAACAGGATATTACAGTCCTAATAGCACAGTCATTAGGAGTTTGGGAGATAAAAGGGGAAAAGTAACCCAGCTCTGGGTGTAAAGGGAGAGGTGGCGGGGAGGCGCCGGGTGGGATTTGGTTAAATTTTGAAGGGGGCAAACTTTCCCCTGGGAAGGGAAGGGAAAGGAAGGGACGTGAGGTATGGGGCGGTGGAGCAGCTTCGGTGCTGTTTTGGTGCAAGGGTTCCTGGAGTGCAGCTGGAATTTCCCAGCCCGAGGAGCTGCCAATCTCCAAACCCATATCAGGAGAAGCCATCCCGCCGGGAAGGGACAGGGAGTTTGTCTCCCTGCCAAGTCGTGCTCATTGCTCCCACACGCCAGCTTGTGCTGCTAATTGTCTTTTAATTGTAATGGAGCTGTAGTCAGTTGTGGTTTAATTAGCAGTGTACCTTATCCATGGAGCTGCTCCATGCCATGTGTGTGGGACTCACGGGACACCCCGTGATGGAGATGGGATCATCATGTGGGAAGGAAGCGGCGAGTCCTCTGGGATGGGAAGCGCAAGGAGCACTTGAGGAAAAGCCTTGTGGTGATGTTGGAATGAGCAGGGGGAGGAGAGGGTGCTCTGCTGGATTCTGGGAGACACCCTGGCTGCACCAGAATGGCTTGGTCCTGGAGGGAAAATCCATGCAAATGCCGGGGGAAACCATTCTGGCTTGTGCTGTGGCACACTGATCCCATTCCCAAACAGGTGATGGGAGCAGGGAAGGAGCCTGAGTGGATGACTTTGCCCTGCTCAGCTCCACTGCCTCAGATTTCCCCAGGAGGGTCTGTCCCAGCAGAGCATCTGCCCGAGAAGCAGTTGTCAGGGCCGGTTTGCCAGCTCGTGTATTTTCCCACCAATAAACTTCTGCCACAATTACCCCATTTATTATCTTTATGGCCTCGGACGCTGCGGGAGATATTGGATCCATATCGGAGCACAAGAGGACATGAAAAAAGCTGCTGAAAGCAGAGAGGAGATCAGTCAGGCCGTGGGGTGAAATATGCTGGTTTGATTAAGCATTCTGCAGGTAACCCAGATGGAATTTACGGGCCCGAAACAGCTGCGCGCCGCGTCTTGCTCGGAGCGGGGAGATGCCTTGGCACTGCATTGGCATCACCCACGGCTCATCACGGCTCCTGGAGAGCAGGGGCATCCCCGGGGACCCCCCAGGAACCCTCACAGCCTGGGCATTGCACCGCAGGAGGCTGAGGTGGACGGGGAGCAACTCGGTTGTGCTCGGGTGGAAGAAGGTGCGGAGGAGCAAAGTGAGAGGCAGCGACAGAGTTGCTTTCCAGGAGCTGGGAGTTAATTGCTGGAGCAAAGGAAGCCTTCCTGTGTCCTTCGTGGGAATGCTCTCACCCCCTGCAAAGCCATTGCAGGGTGTCCAGGATGGTTTTTGGGCGGTGGGGCTGATGTTCAACCCCTGCCTTGCACCGCTCCCCAGTCTGCGCTCCTGTTCCAAGGGGACATTTATCCCATTTATCCTGGGGGTGTTTTACAGCCCTCATCCCCTGCCTGTGCTGATCCAGGCGTTTGCAGTCCCCGTCCTGCCCGTGGCTGACGTGTGTGCTCGGGCCCGGCCGCGGCTGCGCTGGGGTTATGATGTGCATTAAAAAAGAAAAAAAGTCAATAGGAAAGGGGCAGGAGGGATGGCAGGGCCCATCCATCAGCCCTGCGGAGCCATCAGCCTGGCCAAGGCTTATCCCAGCCGCAGGACCGTGGAGTTTGCTGGCAGCTCCATCCACACAGCTCCTGGCTGGGGGGGGTTGTCTCCCACCTTTGCTCCCCCTGCTCCTCGGCCATCCGTCACCCCGGCAGCAGGGCTCGGGGTGAGGAGACAGGGATTTATGGGAAAGGCTCAGCAGCAAGGCTGGGAGGTGGCTGTGGGGGAGATGCAGGGCTGGAGGACCCGGCAGTGGCTGGGAATTGGTAGGGAGGGGGTCCTGTAGCTAAAAAGGGGCTGCACCCCACTGTGGTCCCCCTTGTGCCAGTGCCATGAAATCCCTGCAGCAGAGCCCAGGGGGCTGTGTGGGATTGGGGTGGTTTTCTTGTATACTGATGGACACTGATGGATGGAGGCCAGTGAGACTTGCAGACAGGCTCAGGTCAGCCCCAGGTCCCAGCTAGCCTCGGGTGCTGATGGTGGGGAGCTGCTGGATCAGCTCCTGGGTGCCCCGAGGAGGAAGAGGGAGCGTTTTCCTTAATCACCCGGCAGAAAAGAGGCATTGCAAGAGCTCAGGGACCTCTAGTGCCAATTGGGATGTCTCCAGCTTTCAGGCACTGCTCGGTGGCTCTGACCTTGTCACTCCTCCCCTGTTTCTGGAGGGGGACGTGGTGCTGTTTGCCGCGTGGCATCGCTGGGTGATGGCCCCGTGCTGTGGCAGGCAGGGGTGGAGGCTGGGAAAATCAGACACAGCTGGGCACAGTGCTGGGAGGGTCCATCCCCGGGTAGGGCTGGCATCTCTGGCTTGTCCCAGATTCTACCCCTGGGGATCTTGGAAGTTGTCCCGGGGGTGGAGCTCCCCCCAGCAGGCAGGCAGGAGCGGTGGGCAGCGCCCCTGCCGCGCTCCGGGGGCGGGGGCTGTCACTTAACATCAGTTAATGAGCACTTACAGCATTATGGAAATTCTCTCCTCACTCTTAGCCCCGGAGGAATCCGACAAGAGCAGGTGCCTTTTATTTTTTCTCTCCTTTTTCTTTTTTTTTTTCTTTTCTTTTTTTTTTTGGGTCCCTTTCTCTTTGAATC
Source organism: Empidonax traillii (assembly GCF_003031625.1). Taxonomy (NCBI): domain Eukaryota; kingdom Metazoa; phylum Chordata; class Aves; order Passeriformes; family Tyrannidae; genus Empidonax; species Empidonax traillii. The sequence continues at coordinate 150,200 of NW_020956272.1, read as the reverse complement.
AAATAGTCTTTTCTTTTTTCCTCTTTCCCCTTTCATTTAGCAGCGAAGCAGCTGGGAGATCACACCGGCTGCTGAATTCCAACCTGGGGCCTGGGATTTTAATGAGTGGGTGTTACCTGGGCACCTTGGCCATGGGGGAGCCGCCTGAGACCCCCACCTGCCCAACCTTCTCCTCAGTCCTGGTGCTTTACATCCCTCCCCAAACCCTCTGTTGCTGCCAACATGCTGTCTCGAGCATCACAAAACCATCTTTAGTGTCCCTTCCAAACCATTCAGTGAAGAAAGGTGCAGCCCTGGCACCGAGGGGCTCTGCCCTGGGGGGTTGTGTTGATCTGAGTGCACGTGTGTTGGTTCAATCCTCCGTAAAGTGGGAAAGAAAATACACTTGGCTTCGCACACATCCGCCTCCTGGAAGTACTTTTTAGCTCCTTTCCTTATTAATTATTCCTGGGTTGAGAAGGCAGCTCTAAGACCTGGGAGAAAATGTGTCAGTCACATAACGATTTTCTTGGTGGTTTTTTTTTTTTCAACTCCCCCCCCCCCCTTCAAATGAAAGTTGGCTAATGGTTCGTTTCGAAAAAAATAATTGCCACTGATTTCTCCAAATTGCAGAAAATGTATTAATGACACTTTTCAAGACAGAAATAACACAATTTGCATTTAAATGTGCCTAATCTTTGCAAACTCCACTTGGTATTTTCTTGTAGACACATAAAATACCGAGCGTTTCAGCACATGGAGAGGGCTCCGGAGCTGGGGCAGGAGCAGGTGCTTGGGAGCTGGGAATGGTGATGGGATGGCGCCAACCCGGAGCTGTGGCGCTGGTGCCACAGGTCCAGGCAGGAGTATCCCAGTTTACCGGGTTTGCTCATCCAGTTTGACTCCCTGTGCTGCCGGGAGGGGAGCACAGCCTTGCTGAGCTGCTTCACCTCATTAACAACCTGCCCCTCGGTTTTTTTGTGACTGCCTCGTTAGTGAGAGCGATTTATGGAGTGGGACATGGCTCAGGAGGGGATGAACCGCCCCATCCTGCAGGGATGGTGAGGGGTTGAGGGTGGTGTCAGGGTTTTGGTGCCTGCCAGGGCTGCGGGTGAGCGGACAGGGAGGGTTTTGGGTCATCAGGTCCCTGTGCTGCCTTTATATCCCACCGGCATCCCGATGGGAGGGATGATTCTGGGAGAGGGGAGTGTGTAGGGCTGTGGGATGCCTGCCAAGGGAGCAGGATGGTGGCACAGAGGGGCTGCTGTGCCCCCAGCCCCGTGCCCACCCTCTCCTCCCGCGCGGCTGCCGAGGTTTAATTCCGCATTAGGCAGAAAAGCTCTTGCTTTTCAGGAGATCAGAACCGGCTCAGAACTGTGGAAATTGGACTTTTCCCTAGCTTTGGCAGGGCAGAGGAGCCGAGAGCAAAATCCCACCCCCTCCCGTAGCTTCAGCGGGAGATCAAGAGTAGTCAAGAAATCACAATGAATCCTTGGTTTAATCTTTTTACCCTTCCCGAGTAAGGATCGTTCCCAGCTCCTCCTGCTCTGGCTCCCTCTGGAGCTCTGGGCTCTCCCAGCTGAGTGGGGACACTGAGGCACAGGGCAGTGGAGCTCAGGCCCAGCCTGGGGCAGATCTGGGGGTTTGTTGGAGGATTTTCCTGGGGTTCAGGCTCGCTCTGGCCCCTGGGGTGCCTCCATCCCAAGCCTTGTTTTAGGATAAATGCATTTATCTGGAGAGGGGAACAAAAATTCCTTTCACCCACAGGAAAATAACTCTGTTTCCATCATCAAAACAGTAGCTGGTGGTGTCACTGTGTCCCATGGAGCCAAGGTTGCTTGCCCCACCAACAGGACCCTTTCTGGGGGCTGTTTTTTTTTTTTGGGGGGGATTTCATGGCTCTGCTGTAAAAGGAAAACCAGCTGCTGGGAAACTGAAATAGCAGGTTGTCCAGGAGGGATTTGTCTGGGCAGTGGAGGGGGGGTCCTGGGACCCTCTTCCCCTTCCATCCAAGTGGGTTCCCAGGGGTGCTCAGTGTGGTGTTTCATCCCAGCAGGAGCGGTGTTTTGGGGTAAAGGGTGCTGGGAGTGCTGGGATTGCTGGAATTCCCGCTGTATTCCCGGCACCACACGTTGCTCTGCTGCTCTGGGTGGCCCTCGGGGGCTTTAACTCGCCCGGTTGTGCTTTACGTGCAGCTCACTCAGCTCCTCCCCAGGGGCCTCCGGCTCCATAAAAAGCAAACAGCTGCCCTAAAAACTAAAATGAGGAGGAAAGCACTCTGGTTTATTCCCTGCTTCCTGCCTTCTCCTGCCTGGCTCCGTCTTTCCAAGTGCTTTTTCTCTTCTCCCTTCTCCTCCTCCCGGGGTTGGAGCCTTTGCAGAGCCTATGGAGAGGCAGAGGTGGTTCCCTCTCGGGAGCTGCTTTTGGGAGTATCCCTGAGGCTCCCAGCCCGTGTCACATCCTGGGGTCAGGATTCACCCCCAGTGAATCCCCGTTCCTTGGGAAGGGAGTGGAAACACAGGATGCCCCATCCACAATGCACTTCCATGGCGTTCCCTGGAGAGGGGATGGGAAGAGCAGAGAGAGAGGGATTGGGATGCAACATTGGGGTTTCCTGTGGAGCCCCCGTGCCCTCGGCGTGTCCCCAACAGGGCCATGGTCGTGGGGGACCCCCAGCAGCCCCTCTCTCCTCCTGAAGCTCTCCCTCCCCTCTCTCCCCTTGTGTTTTCCTTGCAAACAGCTCGCCTTTGAAATTCAAATGCACCCCTAGCCCTTTCCTAACCCTCTGCAGGAATATCTCCCTTTTCATCTGAAAATAATTAACAAATGAACAAAACTCCTGTGTGAAATTAAAATTCATGCCCAGAGGTGACCTTTGAAGCCCAACACTGCTGCTGGCTTGGGATGGGTTTTTATATTTTCCTTTCTTTTTTTTTTTTTTTTCTCTTTCTCACGCTCTCCCCTGCTTCACAGGGCTCCTTTACACCTCCTTTTCCCTCTCTTTTTTTAATTGCAATAAATTAAATTCCTCCAGGGATGCTCTCCCTCCCACCACCGCCTCCTCTCCAGTCCTGGCTGTCCCTGTGGGCTCCCAAATCTCCCCGTGGAGTGGGAGCAGGCTCGGTGTGATGCTCCCCATGGTGTATCTGACTTCTGCTGGATCAATAAAGGTGATTGAATCCCCACCATGGCTGGGCTCCATCTGGCCAGCTGGCACCCCCACACAGGTGGGGAGGGATGGATGGAGGGAGGGATGGATGGAGGGAGGGATGGGCCAGCCCAGTGCCTGTGGTGGGGTTTGAGGAGCAACAAGGGCAGGAGGGAGCGGGGGAAAGGGCTAGTGAGGCCACTGGTCCTTGGGGGGGTGCTGTGCCACGAGGAGGAGGAAGAAAAGGCCTTTCCCAGCATGGGAACAGACTCTGCTGGCTTTGCCCTGGTATCCAGGTGGATTTTGCCTACCCAAGCGTGGGATTCCAGGGTTGTTCCGTGAGGATGCTCCTTTGGGGCTGGGTGAGGACCCCAGGGTCCCATGGGAGCAGGTGGGTTTCCATCTGTCCTGTCCTTCAGCCCTGGCTCTGGGGAGCAGGGAACAAGCAGACCCCCTCACCCCCCTGCGGAGGCACAGCGGGCTCTGTAATTAAGCCAAGTGGGAAAGGTTGCCATGGTACCAAAAGCAAAGAAACGAAGCTGCACCTTTATTGTTGCTCTGGAGCCTCGGGGCATTCCCAGCCCCTCTTCCAGGGGGTGGTGGGATCCGTGGGGCCCAAGGGACCCCGACATCCCCCTGCCTGCCCCTGGCCCCTACCCCGTGTCAGTGGAGGGGCAGAGGCATCAGGATGGGGCAGTGGGGTCTGGGGACTGTGCCTTATGTCTTCCACAGGGATCTGGGGTTGTCCTGAGGGGCTCCATCCTGCTTTCCCCCCTGTCCCCACAGTCCCACGGGGCCACTTCCCTGTCTGTGCCCCCTGGGCTGCTCTTGGTGCAGTGCAGGTGGCTCGTGGGGGGTTCTCTGAGGGGCTCATGTGGACCCCGGCTTGGGGAGGCTCCTCCAGCACCCCAGACCTGCTGGGTGATTGTGTCCCCCACACCCCAGCACCCCTGTGCCTGCCCTGGTGGATTTGGCTCCATCACATCCCGTTGTCCTGGCAACAGGCAAGGATGCTGCTGAGCCAGCCCTGGCCTGTGCCCTCTGGCTGTGGGGGGGCTGCCCTCCCCCTGGAATGTCCCCCCTGCACCTGGCTCTGAGGGTCCTGCTGCTTTTCCCAGCCAGCCATTGAGAGAAGTCTTTCCCCCTTCTGGGATGGGGGGGACTGTCCCCTCCTCGCTCCCCAGCTCGCTCCACACGTGGGACAGGCGTGAGTGGTGGCTTTCGTGTCCCTCTGTCCTGCCCAGCTTCTCAGGTTGAGGAGCAAAACAGGGGGACACGGGCACAGCCAGAGGCTCGGGGCGCCGGGTGTGATGAGCTGGACGAGCCTCAGCCATTCCTGTGTCTGCCTGGGATGTATTTTCTCTGCCTCTGCCCCACATTCCGAGCCCGCTCCGTGCCCTTTCTCTGGCCTCGCGCTCCCGTTATGTTTCTGCCGCGACAAAAATAGACCAAGAGGTGCTAAAATAGAATTAAGGATATGTAAATGCTGTTTTGTGCTCGCCCCGTTGCCTCCTTCGTTTCAGCAGGAGCGACGATTTTCTGCCAACCTCAGCCCGAGGAGGCGATTTTGGATCAGGGAATGCTGGGACACGAAGCCGTGCCTGGGGGCGACGAGCTGGGCTGCCTGGGTTTGTGAACTCCCTTTGGCACCCGTGACCCTTTTCCCAGAAGCTCCTATAAATACTTCTGCTTTTCCACCCAAAATCGGCAAGTGGCACCGCAAGCTCCCTTTGGCCACCCCGGGGGGGGGGGGGGGGACGTGGCCTCCCATTCCAAGGAGTGTTTTGCAGCCAGGGAGGAGGCTGGGGAGAAGCAGGCTCATCCCTGCAGCGCAGGGTTGGACTTCTGGTGGAGGGAGAGCCTCACAGCTCGGCTGATTCCTCCTCGTGCGGCGAGGGGGGGATATCTCGGGAGCGCTGCCATGAATCTCGGCCGCTGCCGAGGGGAAGGAATTAAGCACTTGGAGAAGCTGGCAAAGATCCCTCTGGGAGCCCTGCGGCGGCTTCTTCAAACCCATCCTTTTTTCCTCCCTCCCATCAGAAGTTGCAGGACGCGGCTGCTGTCGGTGCCAACGCCAATCCCTGCTCCGCTCCATGTGCTGCCCACCCAGTGCATCCCTGCACTGACCTGGGAGACCTGGGAGCCCCCTGTATCCCTTGTGACAGCCACAGGCTCCCACCCCACCCCTTGTCCCCCATCCTGCCTCTTCTCCCGGCCTGGTTTGTCGCCGTGGATCGTGCTGGGGAGGCTGGGAGGGCTCGGGGCCGTGGGTGTGAGCTCTGCCAGTCGGCGCAGATGCTGTATTTGCTCACACAACAGCTCTGCTTCCCCCTCCGGATTTTGCCCTGGAAAACTAGGGCGCAGCCACGCTGCCCACGTCTCCTCATCCCCCCCTCCCCGGCATCTGCTGCTCCTCGTGCTGGGGATGGGGGAGCAGACGGGTCCCTCCTGGGCCGCAGCACCTGCGGGGCTGGAACGCTCCAGCGACGGATTAGGGGGGTTTGGGATTCGGGATGAGACCTGTGGCTCTGGCAAAATGTGGGCAGGGCGGCATTCTGTGGCAGTGCCACCATCCTCGGGGTGTCCAGCTTGGGAAGGAGCACCAGGGCATCACTGGCACCTCAGAGGTGTCTGCTCCATCCTCAGGAGGGAGTGGAGCAGCAGGATGAGGTCCGTGCACCCATCCACCGGCTCCGGCTCCGCACCAGGCGGTGCAGGGAGGCAGCACAATCTGCATGTAAATGGGGATATTTAAAGCCGGAGCCGGGTGGGAAGCGAAGGAATCAATTTCCCAAGTGGGAGGGCGGGGTGTTATTTTTATATATCACTGGATACGCAGCTTAAATCTGGCCCCGGGAGATGAAGGGGAAACGGGGCGGGTGGGGAAGGCAAATCGTGTCCCAGCAGTCACTGGATCCAGGAGAGTTGCCATGGCTGCCAGTCCCGGGCCATGCCACGCTGTGCCCCTCTCCTGCCTGGGCTCGGATAGGGTGGCAGGAGGGCACAGGGACCTGCGTGTGCTCGTGCTCGTGCTCGTGGCCCCATCAGGTCTGTGCTGGTGGCTGCCCTCAACTCCGAGCATTTCCTGCACTCCAAGCATCTCCACCTCTTTGTGTGCCATTGCTGGCCGCGGCCTGGATCTGTGGGTGTCCCCACAGAGCTGTGGATGCTTCTCCAGCAGCGCCGCCGGGTTTGGAGGTGGGCAGAGGCTCCTTTTGTGCTCACTGTTAATTAAGAGGATCATTCAGAGCCACTAGTAGTGTAGTGTGTTGTCTTATAATAGTTGTGATTCTGTCCCTGTGCCAGCTTCCATTAGCAACAAAACCCACTTATCTTGTTCTTCCCTATCTCTTCCCTTTATATTTTTATCCTCCCCTCTCCCTGCAAGTCTCTCTCTCTCCTCTTTTTTCAGCCCCAGCACCGCAGTAATAATTCTACCAGTCGTCATCTCGGTTGACAAAACACTGTTGATGTGACAGCTCCGAGCAATGAAATCTCCGTTACCGCTCGATAATTAATTTACTAATTGCGTGCGCCGCTCCCCACGGAGCCCGGAGCCAGTTCCAGGGCTGGCAGTGCCATCCTGACCTCGGGGTGCCCGGGGTGGTCCCCTCCCTGTGCTGGGCATCAGGGAGGATCAGGGGAATCTCCTGAGGGATGGGACCCCTCCAGGAGGTTGGTGTTCAGCCCTGGTTCTCCTGGGGAATGGGGGAAATGGGGATGCAGGGCAGGGGATGGGGCTGGTGTGGGGTGCAGGGGGGTCGTGGGGGAGGCTGGTGTGCCCCACTGCCCCCCGGCTTTCTGCCCGGGTGAGCTGCCAGCACTGCCAGCCACGCTTGAATGAGCCAACGTGTCATCTCCATCCTCTGTCTCAACTGAGAGGTTTCAAAAGTGGTCCATCATTTGGAAAGAAAAAAAGAGCCCTTTTTTTTTTTTTTTTTTTTTTTTTTTGCCTGTCTCCTGGATGGAATTATGGATTTGTGCTTCACTCTCCCTCCCAGGTGTGGGATGGGACCTGCCACTGCCTTCACACGGGGCAAAGGGGCAGGAGGTGTCCCCAAAACCCCCTCTATCCATCCCTCTGGCACGCCACAGCCAGCTGGTTTGCCATCCCGTGCCTCCTGCTCCATGGGAAGGTGTGCTGGGGGCAGGGGGAAGGTCCCTCCTCCTGCCCACCCCTTTCTAAACCGACTCAGAGCCTGTCCATGCCTCCCTCCCAGCTCCATGCAGGGGAGCAGGGGCTCAGCAAAGCTGATGGTTCCAGCACAGGGGTTTTAGTGGCTGTGGTTTGATTTTTCTCTGATTGCAGGAGTCAAAAAGAACAAAGCCTGCCGGAGCCGCCGGAGCCAAGTGACATCCCTCACTCCGACACCGCCACTTGTTCCGCTCCTGGAGGGAAATGTTGGGTTTTGCTCTGTTTTGCTGATTTTTGTTGTTTTCTTTTTCTCCCCTTTGTCGTCTCAAAGCCCAGACGATGCTTTGTCATCTGTGGGAAAACTTCTCCCTGCCTCCAGCGGCAGAGATGGGGCAGCACCTCGGCCCTGCTTGGGGAGCAGCATTTGGGGTTAAATTCCCCCTGTTTGGGGTTAAACCTTCCTGTGTGGGGCCGTGTGGGGAGGACAGACCCGACTTTGCTCCCCAACCCTGAGGGACTGTGCCATGGTGGCAGAGTTGGCATCAGGGATGGGTGGCCCTGGGTGTGCCTTTGCATCCAGGGAGGTGACACGTGCTGGGATCGTTGTGGGGAAAGGGAAACCGAGGCGTGGGCAGGTGACCTGCAGGGCTGCTTGGTGTCCTGGCTGCACCGGGTGTCACTGTCACAGCAGGGCACAGCCGCTTGACAAGGGTGGGGGAGCGGGTTAAGTGTCCTGTCTCGGTGCCAGGAACCTTCCGGGGCTGCCACCTCCTCGCTGGGTAAATAAATAAGGTCTCGCCTCCGCCGCCGCGGGGCCGGTGCCGTGGTAATTGCTTTTTGGGAGATGCAATTACCAGGCAATGTTGTGGAACGTGTCGCGCCCCTGGACCGGCGCAATCTCCCGCCAGGATCCAGCCTGGCCGAGGGCCGGGAGCTGGTGGCAGGTGGTGACTTCCCTGAGGGCTTTAAGGGCATCGCTGAGCTTTGGGTGCTGCTCACCTGGACCGTGGCACTGCCCTGGCCTGAGCTGGGCTCCCCCTGCCACGCCTTGTCGTCCCCAAGGCCCTGATCCAGCTTTTCCATGGCCTTCCCCTTTCTCAGCAGCCGGACCTCCCAAAACCCTTCCTGCTTTGAACCCTCTGCTTTTCCACACTGGGGGTCTTTGGGGCAGGGGAGGCACCACAACGTGTCCCCCCACCGTGTCATGTGGGCTCTTCCCGTGCTTATCACCCTCCCCCCGAGCTTGGAAAACACTGATTTGTAATTTGGGATGGGAGGGGAGGGCAGGGCGAGGGAGGGCAGGAGCGGCTGAAAGCCGAGGCTGTTTGGGTAGGTGAGTGATGGTTTTGAAGCGCGAAGCTGTGGCTCTCAGCAGCTTTTGAAGCTTTGGGAAATTTGTCTTTTTGACTCTGCAAGGTGCTCAGGCGGGGAGGGAAATGCATTACAAGTTGAAATGCTTTGAGAGCGCAGAGGGGAAATGTTACGTGATTCCAGCCCCGTTCCTGCCAGCCGGAGGGACCCGGGGAAACACAAGGCATTGCATTCTCCACACTCCTTCCCTCCCTGTGCCGTGTGTGTGTGTCAATGTGCCTGTTCCTGGTTGTGGCACCTGCTTCCCAACCCATCAGGCATCCAGCCTGCCTGGGAGGGATGGAAGGGAACACTGGGATGGGGCTGGGGGGGACAGCCCAGATCCTGGTCATGGGGATAAAGCCCTCCTCATCTTGGACATCCTGATGCTTTCCCACCCTCTGGCAAAGCAGAGCCCTCTCCTGGGGGCTGTGGGGGGCTGCCCCTCGCGTGGGTGCTGGGCTGGGGGGGTGGGAGCCGTGCTGTGCCGAGCCAGCACAGCCCCACCAGGGAGCCTGGGAGCTCAGCGTGACGCGTGGGGAGTCGAAAATAGACTCGGTGCCGGCTCGTTCATGGCAATAAATGGGAGCAAATTGCAAACAGTGGGTAAGTGACTGACAAACGCTGGTGTTTTAATGTCCTCACAAAAGACCCGTGTGTAAGTGGGGCTGTGCATGAGTAATTCCATACATTTTTAATGGTGGACCCTGGGGGAGAATCAATCACGCGACGCAGCTGAGTTTCCCTAATTCGAGGGAACACAAAGCAATTTGGTTTGATAAGCGCCGGGAGCGGCCGGTTCCCCACTCCAGGGAGGCTGCACGGGGGCTCTGGCTCCTCTCCCCCTCCACCACAGGGACCTCTCCCTGGGAAACATCCCTTTGGCAAAGCCCAGCACTCACGGGGAAGGTTTCTCCAGCTGTTTTGGAGGGGTTTGGGAAGGGAAGAGACGTGCTCAGCTCGGCCTCGGGTCATCCACGCCGCGGAGGTGGGTCTGGGGGTGCTGGCTGTGGGGGAGAGATGCTCTTCCTGGGATGGGGACACCGGGATGAGGTTGTGCCTCGGTGATGTGGGGTCTCACTTGGCCTCCCTGCAGAGCTCCTGGTTTTTGGGAGCATCCCAAGGTTCCACTCCAGGCTCACCTGAGCATCTCTCCTCAGCCTTCCCGGAGAATCCTGGCACAGCCGGTGGCACCGGGGAGAGACCGAGCGACAGGTCTGGCCAAGAATAAGTTTTTTTTTTTTTTGGATAAAAAATGCCCTTATTTGTATTCTGGGTGATCCCAGCTCCATTCATCTCCGGTGGCAGGGCACTTAGTGCACATTAGCAGAGCTTCCCTACGGAGCAGCACCCCTGGGTACCACCCACCCGTCACGGGGTGCTGCTCCCACAGCAGGAGGGTGGCACTGGGGGCCACTTAGGGGGGATCTCCCCCATCCCCTGTGACCCCAAGGGCTCCACGTGGCCCTGCAGGTCCCCTGGCAGAGGTGGCAGGAGCCTTTTCCGCACGGGCAAGCAGGAGACAGGAGGTTTTTGTGGTGGAGATGTGTCCCTGCAGGAGCCAGGGGCTAATGTGCTCCGGGGAGCTGCTCAAACTTGTGCCGGGGATGCAGAGCACCTCATTTACAGGGGTATTTTTTATGCTGCAGCGGAAGAAAGCAGCTGCTATCTGTACAAACAAAATTAGGCCAAAGGAGGAAAGTAATTTTGTAAGAGAAATAGGGAGATGCAGGGGGAGATGGATAGGAGACAGATGAATAAACACAATCTACATAGAAACTGATAAAAATTCAATTTCTGCTCACACACGTCCCGGTCTCACTCACTCCCTTCCTCTCCTCCTCTCCACGCGCTCTCCAATGGTGTCTGCAGCCCTCGTGCATCCATCTGGGATGTGGGAGGCAAACACAATGATCCTATTCTGTCTTCAACATGCTGCAAAAATTTTCTTCAGTTATGGCGCTTTAATTCCCTGGACTCCCTTGGCTTTATGTTCAGTGTTTGTCCCTGGCAAGCAGCGGGTGCCAGGGGGAGGGGGATGGCCCCAGGTGTGAGGGGTTCTCCTGGGAGTACCTGGATGGGGATTTGGGCAGCTGGAATGATGCTGGGAGGGAAGGACCTCGGGGGTCATCAGGGAAAGCCTGGCTGGAAGATTCATCATTGTGAGCTTGGTGACTGGCCACAGGTGGGCCTGGGAGCTGGAGCTGGTCGTGTTTGATCTGCTCCTCCTGCTGCTCCGGTGGCTCTGTGCCCATCCTGGTGTGGAGGCAGCACTGCCTGCTCCCTGCCTGCTCCTCTGGATCCATGGCCAGCCCAGCATGGGCTCTTGGAGGAAACTTTTCCTGCCTTTTCCTTCACCCTCTGGCCACGGGGGGAGGATCTGGCCTGCTGATGGTCCCTTGAGGGGCATTTTTTGGCTCCAGAGAACTGGCTGCAGTGCCTGTTTGATGCTAAGGGTGGTGACCCCTCTGCCCTTCCCAAATCCGGGGCTAGAAGGTCACTTGGAGGAGCAGGAGGCACGTGGGGCTGCGTCAGAGTGGGTCTGTTGGAGTGGGGCTGTCCCAGGGCGGGTTGCAGGGCTGACCCACCTTCCCCTGACGCCCCTTCCACCTCCTTCCCTTCCTTTTTCCCACCGCAGCATTCCCAGCTCAGCATCCGGCTCTGGATGCACTCCAAGGTGCCTCAGAGCCGTACCTGGAGCTGGGTTGGTGCCCACGGGGGGTTCCTGTGTGTGTCCCCTGTGGGTGGGACGTGGGGCACAGGCTCTGGCGTGGCCCATCCCCACGGAGCAAGTGATGGCTCCGGGAGAGAGGGGGTGGATCGATGGGAGCAAAGCGAATGCACTTTCCAATCTGTGCAGGGGGCAATGGAGCGTGGAAACGGCAGTGCCAGGGGGAGGAGCGGGGCACGTGCTGCTGGGGCACAGCAGGGCCGAGCCCTCCTCCTGCCACACCCAGAGCTCCAGGGAGGCTGGACACAATCCTGCCGGGGGGGTGGGGCTGAGCATCCCAATCCGAGCCCTGAGGGCTGGTGCTCTCAGGAGTTACTGATTCCTTCTGTCCTGCTTCATCCCATGGGGTTGCATTCCCAAATAGCTCCATGGAATCACTGCGGTGGGAGCAGGGTCATGCCCAGAAGGACCCCTCATACCTGTGGCCATCCCACTTGCCCTGGTAGCCACTGCTTGCCAGGGAAAAATACTGAATATAAAGTTGGAGTCAAGTGAATTAAAGGACCAGGGAGCACCCTCGTGGATGTGGGACTTGCATCATCTCCAGAAACCCCTGCTAAGGGAGCACCCAGGAATGGGTGCTCTGCTCTGGTTCCTCTCGGGCATTTGGGAGGCTCCATGCTTTGCATGGAGAGCTGGGAGAGGAGGCAGAGGGTGCAGGGCACCCACATCCCCCCTGCACACCCACATCCCCCCTGCACACCCACGTCCCCTGCACACCCACGTGTGCGGAGGCTGAGCTGAGCTGCAGCCTGGTTTCCCTAGGAAACCAAGCAGAGCCCAAAATCCTGCGGGGAAGAGCTGGAGGGGCTCCAAAACGTGGCTGGAATAGCTCTGCACCCAGAGAGCCTCACTGTCCCACCCAGTGCTCTGGGGACACTGGGACACTGGTGGCAGTGGCGGGGTGGTGGCACTTGGGGGGCCGGGGGGGTGTGTGAGGGGCTGTGCTCAGCTGCAGTGGGGAGGTTGGGGAGGAAGGTTTGGGGGTGAAACATTCCTTCTGAGTGCTCCCCTGGCACTCACAGGTGACCAGGATGGGGCAGTGCGGGGCTGTCACCAGCTCTGTGGGGCTGCCACCGGTGCTGCCACGTCCCTACCGTGGCCTTGTGCACAATCAGGGATGCTCAAAGCTCACCCAGAGCATCCCCTCCTGAGGCACAGGGATTTTGGGTCTATTCCAGAGCCCCCAGCCCACTCCAGCCTCTAACCCTGCTGCCACAGGAGCTTGGGGGGATATTTCCCCAGGAAGACCCCTTGAATGAGGGGGAGGAAGGCGTGCATCGCTTCAGAGTCGATCCCTGGGGACCAGGCAGGTGTGTGAGCGAAAGAGCTTCTCACAGGTGGCAGGGTCACACCCTCACCCTGTGTGCTGCCTTCATGCCAGCCCTCCTCCACCTCCTTCTCCTCCTCCTCCTCTTCCTACACCTCCTCTTCCACCTCCTCCTCTCCTCCTCCTCCTCCTCCTCCACGCTGCCAAGCGAAGATGCATTTACCGGGCTGCACGCTCCGAAAGTTGCTACGATCCCCTCCAGGCAATTAAAAGGAAGCTATTTCTCCTCAATCAGGCGTATTTGAATATGGAAATGATTTTTAATTACTCAGAGTCAATATCATTTTATCACTGAAATGTGTTTGAACGAGGTTCGCCGTATTTGCAGGGCGTCTAATAAGCCGAATGTAAATTCACCACAATTCACGGTTTTTATGTGTCCTGATGAGAGAGGGAAGGTGCTGCCCTTTGGAGGTTTCATTCCCAAGCTGCTGATGGAGCAGGAAATGCCAGTCAACCCCTGCCCTGCTGGGCAAAGGCAGCGGGGGAAGGGTGAGGCATGGCAGGGGCCACCAGCCCGGCTGGGGACTCGGGGACGGCGCTGCCATCCCCGTCCTGCCTGGCCCTGAACATGCCCAGGGTCAGCTCCACACGGAGCTGATGACAGCGTTAGATCCCCGGCTATTGTCTCCTGATTAATTTGCTAATTATGTTCTGCTTTAATCCAAGGGCCTGGCGGCGGTGTGGAAATGTCAGGCACTTGTTTATGCCCCGGGTTGCTGGCGGAGTGACAAAGGCAGGATCCCGGAGGAGCCGCGCGTAACCTGGCCCCGCCGGCTCTGGCGTCGCTGCCGCGGCTCCCACCGGGCCAGGACCGAGCTGCTGCCTCTGCCACTGCCTCCCCTGCAGCCCTGGGCCTGTCCCGTTGCCTCAGTTTCCCCCATGGAAGCTGAAAATCCCTGGGTCTGTCTCCCTGCGTGTTTCAGGGTGGGGAGCGCTGGCCCCGTGGCCTCAGTGGCAGCTGCCACCACGACTGTGGGGCTGTCACGGTGCTGGGCACGTCCCACCCTGCTTGCTGCAGTGGCCTTGTGCAGGACTGGGGCTGCTCAGAGCTGACCCAGAGCATCCTCTCCTGAGCAACAGAGGAGCTGGGTCTATTCCAGAGGCCCCAGCCTGGTGCAGCCTGTAATCCCACTTCCACGGGGACTGGGAGGGCACATTTCCCTGTGGCAGAGACTGGTTGTGGTCCCTGTGCCTCTGTAGGGTTGTCATGTGGGGTGCAAAGCACACAGCACCCCAGGGAAAGGCGACCAGGGCAGCTTTCATTGTCTCCCACAGCATCCTGCATCCCAGGTCATGGCTTACTGGGAGGCACTGGGGCTCCAGCCCCCTGGGGAGATGCCACCCCCCCTTGCTGATGAGGGACGTGGCCGAGTGGTCCCCAACATGCAACCTCTGGGTTTTCCCGCTGTGAAAACCCGCCAGGTGTCGGGGTGGAACCCTGAGCTCCTGCAAGGCCGAGAGCAGCTGATAACAGCCCGCTGCAGCCGGGCTCTCTGCAGCCCTCATGTATATTAATCGAGATGAATATTTATGCAAAGTTCCTCTCGCTGTCGAGCGCTGCTCGAGTGCAGGCGTGATCTCTGCTGCCGGGCTGGGCAGTGAGATGGCTCTGGTGGATGGAGGTGGAAAGGAGCCGGGGGTGGGATTGCTCCTTGCCAAGCTGCTCTGGCTCAGGGAGGATCTCCCGGCACGCTGGGATCTGGAGGGATTTATCCTTTCTGAAGCCCTGGCGTGGAGCAGCGCTGCTTTGTGGTGCATGGACACCTGGAGGTGAAAATCCTGCAGTAGCCCAGCTGATGCTGTGCTCGTCCCTCAGTCCTGCAGGCC